>NC_031776.1:34259204-34286704 GCF_001522545.3 Parus major | reverse complement strand
GAAAGAGACAAAAGTTAGCTATCTACGGCAACAGGGAAAAACATCTGTTCTACCCTTTCCCCCAATCAGACATTAAAGAAGTGCACATGAACTAATACCCTGACTTTTAAACTTTTTATGAGCAGTTCATTTCAAACTTTTAAGAGGGTATCATTGCAGTTCAAATAGTCCTTCAGACATCTGACTTCTGCTACTGATTATTAATAATAATCATCCCATTTTCCCTTACACTTTCCAGCTTGAATTCAGAATGTCAAAGCTAATTTTCTCATCAGCCTCGGGCTTTTTTAAAACGTCGCAAACTTGAGATTTCTGTTCTCTTCTCGCACACTTGGGGTTTGCCACAGCATGGGGTGAGAGCATCCAATTTCCACAACTGTGCATGGGGTCAGCATTTGTCCAACTGAGACCCAACAGCTGGATTTTTACAGAAGTACCTGAATCTGAGGTCTCTTGGCCCTTTTTCTGGCACTTGTCCAACCTGAAGCCCATGATTTTGTCTTGGTGGTTTTAGAAACTCACTGGCTTTTTTAATAGAATGAAAATGGGCTTATCTGTGAAGTTAAGTTACAGCTTTCATGAGAAATTTGTACAAGACATTATTTAGTAAGATAAGACAGTCAAACCATTGAATTTTAACACCTTCCTCTCTGCATGTTGCCAGAGAGAGATTCACAGCTACACTTTGCACCACACCGTCCTATCTGATGCCCTGAAATGATACCAAAGAGCTCCAGTGTGAAGCATTTCCCACTTGTCCTGTCACTCCATGACCTCATCCAAAGTTCCTCTCCAGTTCTCTTTTAGCCCTTTAGGTACTGGGAGGTACCTGTGACCAATCACTAATCACAGGTATAATATATCTATCACATTTCTTCAGCCCTGTTCTTCAAACTTCTATTTTCTGGGCATATCCTCCTTTCCTAAAGGATTTAACAAAAAAGGCAAAGCAAGCTCCAGCAAGTGGTGCCTCCTTACATTACAAGCTCAGTGAGAGGTGCATCTAATAATGCACCTAATAATGCATCTAATAATGCTAATAAAATTCCTCCAGATTTAACTTCAGCTCCCCTGCCATGTTATTTTGTCCAGTGCTTGTACATCCAACAGCAAAAGGAGGAACACGTTAAATGTCCAGGAATGAAAGTTATAAGAGATTATTCTTAAATACCACCAGCCTTATAAAACGATACAAACCATATTTAGGAAAGTAATTTCTGAGTTGTTTCCATGATTTTCCTTTCTAGTACAGAGTAAGGCAGTTCCGTTTGTGTCTCAGATAAAAATGCAAAGTGTCATTTCCTGTCGATAGCCAACAAAAAATACGTTTGTGCTTTGGAAGTCCTTTCATACACCATCTTTTTCACCTGGAAAAGGAACAGACAGTCCAGTTGCTATAAATTTATCATGATTTCCAACTGATAGAAGTCAGTGTGGTGCCATGGATGTCACCCAAGGGAGACCCTGAGTGGGAGGTAACACACATTACCTTTCCAGTCGTACACGGAGACAGAACTGACACAGAGCAAGGGCTGAGCTGGTGGATACCAACACTACCTCCATCATCACAGGACAAAATAACACATGGAATAATTCTATCACCTTCCCTCGTGCAGCTTTTGAACATGAGTCTGTTTGAAATGAGAGCCAACTTAGTCAACTCACTGTAAGGGCACTCTTATATAAGAAAGCAAAAACTCATCGAATTCATAATTCAGCTTCAGCTGGTTTTGATGCTCAGTGGGCAGACATGAGCTCAGCTGTTTGCCTCAACAGAACAAACTTCATTTCCATTGACAGTAAATTTGGCCTTTACTTCACATTTTGGGAGAGAATCTTGAAAAACAACCTGCAACAGGATGATCTTTTTAATACTTCCCCCTCCCCGTTTCTGAAAAGTTCATCAGAAGACTCTTATGTGACTATGCAGTAAGGCCAAAGTTGAAATTTAAAACAAAAAAAGGAGACAAGATATAAAAAAAAATTCAATTATCAGTTTTAGTTTTAAAATTATTTGTTGTACAGCAAAGCCTGAAACATGCCACCAATATTAGGGCTAGGTTTCTCAAAGCTATAGGTAAGCCAGGATGTGTACCAGCTAAATACTGAAATTCACTGAGGATGAGACACCCAGAGTAGTGAGGTTGGTCTCCTAGAGCCATCTTACAATCAGAAGTACATTCAAAGGGTATTCTTACCTTCTCTAATATTTACCAGGAAAAATTAAATGTGTGGAGCTTCAGCTGCACCATAGTTAATGGCAAAGTTATATTTATTTTTTAGCACTTGAAGATCTGGCCTGATTAAATAAAACAGCCAATTAGGAAAGACTAAAAATTTATGTAAGCCATACAGTCAGTATGCTCTTCCTATCACCACAGAGACCAGATTTTTCCCATCACAGGTCTTTAGTTCAACACTTGCTCAAAATTCCAAATTTGAGAAGTGCCACAATTGTGAAAGACTTTCCCAAAAGCCAGGCATTGAGAATTTAGGTGCCTTTCCTCAGGGCAACATCTTATTTAGATCAGGAGATCATTTTCCTTCCCTGCTCTTGAAAAACATTTTGCTATTCACTCTGTGTGTCCTATTAGCAGAAAATAGAGAAAGTTCTGATGCATCATAGCACGCATCTGAAATTCTAATTAACAAGAAGTCATCTGTAGTTGTCCAACATCGTATTATTAATTCACAAAGCAATAAAGGGATATATTTCAGACTGAATGAGAAAATAGGTACTGAATGGGGTCAGAGTATTTCACTACACATAATTTGTCATGATCTTTAACTGTTTCGAACCTGCAGAAGTCAAGTTGTACAATGTCTTACTGTGAATAGAACTTCTCACCTATATAAAGCAGTTACACCACTGTGATTTACTCTTGTGAACTTAAAACCTGAATTAGTTCTAAATTTGGACAACCCAGGGTTGCATAAGGAAGCATATTTTTACTGCAAATATGTAGACTTTCGCCCTTTATGTATTTTTGAACAAAAAAGGCTCTTCTAGGGCCACTATAATATATAATATATATAATATATAGTATGTTTTTTGGCATTATGATCAATACATGGAATTATTTGATTAAAAAATTATATTCAATAATAGGAATGATAGTTTTGACAAATAAAAAAACACATCTCAGTTAAATTCTAACCATCTTTACATTCTAACAGTCTTTTTTTAGGAAGACTTTTTTTTTTAATCATACACCCTGAAAATTCAAGTGTTTCAAAATTCATGGTCAATGAGTAAAACTTTCTTTTCCTGCTTGTTTCAAAAAATTAACTTCATGGTAAAACATGGGAAAATCCAGAAAGATTCATGCATTCACCCATTACTTTTCCAGCATGAGATTTCTCAGTTACTTGAATTTTATACCATTAGTTCTCTGAGAGTGGTTTAAATGCAAATCCGTAAAAGGAAAGTAAAAACAAATCAAAGTTAATCTTGACTGGCTGAGGAAAAATGGTTAAATCAACATGACAATGGCTCATCTACTGGTCATTTACCTGGGAGACTTCCTGCTACAGCAGATATTTTATTTATTTTTAATACAGATTTACCATTGCCTCGATTCTGCAGACCCATGCAAAGCCAAAGTCATTCCAGACTTGCCCTGTCACACTGTTTACTCCTCATATTTTATTTATCCCTGTTTTCTCTTTCCATTGGTTACAGAGATAAACACATGCAAATATTGTGATGTTCAGCAAGTTTAGAGCAACGAGAGAGGGCAAAAGCCACCATCTCCCATTTATAGCATCCTGGAGAGAGTGACAACACCATAATTCTCCAAAAGAAGAAAAGCCTTTTACTATAAGATTTTCTTTACTTTAAACCTTACCTTGAAGGGTAACTCTGCAAAGTTTAGAAATATTTTGAAGTGTTTCTTCTCCCCATGCAAAAGTCAGGTTAAAACATGTTTCCAGTACAATTTTAGATGTAGAAACCTCATTGTCAAGTGTCCAACATACAAAAAGCTTAAGGACATAAGGGTTATGACCGAGGAAAGGACTTAGTTTGTCCTTTAAACATAGTTTGGGGACTCTATGGACACACAGGGTCTGATACTTATATCCCACTGGCACAAACAGAAGCTCTAAATCTGTTCAAATCAGTGGTGTTTGAGCAGGGATCTGAATCAGAGCTGTGATCTACATATGTAACTTTTCCTGGAAGCCACAAAACTTCCCCAGAAAAGTAACCCCTGGGGGGTTTAGGCAGTGCACATCTGAGCAGCAAAGGCTACTTGAGAATTGTGACAAAGCAAAGTGTTTCATTCTGGTTCCTGAACTGGAACAGATGACTATTTCTTCTTTTAAGGAGATGAGAGTAAAAAGGGAGCCAATCCAATCTCTGGAAGAAAAGCCTACGATGCAACCTCAAAATAAATACACTTATTTGCATATACAAACACTATATGTACCCACTAATATCCCTTCCTTAAACCGTGAGGAATATCACATATGCTACAGCTCACACCAACCAGAATAATGAGGGAGGTGTTGGGTTTTGATATTTTTATAAGTTCATATAACTCTACAGTAGAAGCAACTCTAGGTTCATCAGAGCTATCACATAAGAAAAAGGGATTTATCACAAACAAGTTTGTTTAATCATCAGCTGCCTTAACTTCAGTCCTCTCTCCGACCTGCATGTCTCCAGTCTGTGTTACAGTCTGTATTGCAGCCTAATCACACAGAAAGGCAAACTCTGAACAGCTACTGTCACCTCCCTCTCTCTTTTCCTTTCCCAGCAGGTTTAAACGTGGAAAATGCTAAAAATCTCCTGGGAGTGAGTCTAAAAATGAAGTGTAAATAGGTACGGGAAAAAACCTATGAGAAAAAGTGTTATGGAAGGTGCCTGAATGGCAAAGTGCAAAGGGTGACAAGAAGAAAATTGTGATGGCACACAAAAGGCGAGGGAACAAGAAAGATGCGATACAATAGATAGCTGGTGAGAGCCTACCCACTGCCTGGTTGCTCCTGTTCCTCCCCCTCAATACCTTCTTTTTTTTTTTTTTTGTTATGATAAAGGACATTCATGATCAGTAACAATGTTATAATGATAGTAAATGCGGGATTTAAGGTATATAAAACCTTCAGCCAACATTAGAAAGCCACCAAGGGGGAGTTACCTTGCACGAGGTTCTATTTAGTGATGGCTCCACTCTTTCACTCCCTGACTGCAAATCAGCATTTTTAGTGGACAATAGGCTCAGCAGTGGCCTTATGATTGCCTCTTTTCAAATGGAAATGGCTATCCTAACTCCTCTGCCAGGTTTTTCTTACTATAGCACAAAGTGCAGTTTACAAGGCTCTAAGGGGAAAAAAAAAATCTTAGCTGAATATCTTTTTTTATTCGACAAACTGACATGTAAATTACCCTTTAAGTGCTCCACTCTAGGGCTCTGATCATCTCCTAATTGTCACAGTCAATTGTAGCCAACAGTCTCTTCAATCCCAAGCGCTTTGACAACAAGCATAAGGATCAAAGCAGAATCAGCTCCCTTCAATATCCTTCTGTTTAGGATGCTACAAAAAGCCTGAAAAAGAAAGGTGTAAGGGCATTAGTGGAGAAGGAACTGAGAGAAGAAAGTACTATACCAGTCATTTTCTTCTTCACTAATATTATATATCCTCATATACTCTGTTATCCCATGTTCGGCATGAATACATAAACATCCCGGATAATAAATACGGTTTAAAACCACTGGCATATATTAGTACTTTAAAATGAATGCATAATGCATTTCTGCTGATTCCTGCATGCCTCCCTCCAACTTTCCCTTCGACTCTGGGAATGAATGCAACACCAATTAATTTTTTAAGCATTTTTCTTCTTTTTTTTCCTCCAGCTCAGTCCTACAGTGTCTTCCAGGATGAGCTGGGCTGCAAAACAGCCTACCCGGATGGAAACCCATCCCAGCTGCATTGATGGGGCCGGTATGGCTGGGACATGAAGCAGGTTGTTTGTGCAGCCCTGCCTTTGCTTTCTGAAGTGCCTATAACCCAAGGTCAGGCACAGGCTGGAGGAAAACCCTCTCATTCTGTTGGAGTCCAGCTCTGAGAACAGCCAGTTTCAGTCACATCCAAAACGACTGGGAAGAAATACAAGAATAAATTCGGCAGTTCTCAAAGCCTGCCCAGGGGGAAAAAAATTATTTCCTATAACACTGAAGGAAGATTCACCTTTTATTGTATTCCAGACCACTTTAAATCAGCACCACACCACATCACTGAAATTTTTGTACTGGCTGGCTGTGTTTGATGATAGAAGCTTGCTCGCTCTGCAATAGGCTTTCATGCCCTCTGTGCCTCGCCTTGCTGGAGTCGTGTTTCCAGGGAATGGGAGTAAGGCGGAGCTATTCTGAGTCACATTTTTACTTCCAAACTTGTGCGTCTTCACAAACGTAGCGGTGACTCCCACAGAGGCTCGCAAGCAGCTCCTGCCAGGCGGGCTGCAGGGGAGGAATGGCACTGCTGCTGCTGCTGGAGATGTGCTGCTGCACTGGGAGAAAGCCTGCAGGAGGCCAGGGATGAGCTGGGGATGAGCCACAGGCATCTCCAAATGGATAACCAGGCCCTGCAGGGTTAGGAAACCCCAACCTTTGGGCCTCTGCAATCATCTTGCTACCACAGAAAAAGCAAGGAAGAGACTTCACCCATTTTCCTGGAGCTCTGTCTCTCCTACTCCTGAAAAAGATACCAGTTAAATCCCTCAAGTAAAACAAAATGGGAATTCAGAAGGCAAAAGCTATTTTCCCTTTCATAAGAAATTAACTCGCTCCTTACAGCTGTTTTTAAGGAACCTAACATTTCCTGAAGATGATGTACTTTATCCATTGTCCCACATGACACTGAAGGAATGGTTGGACGAGGCAGCTGGATGAGCATCACAAGCTGCTGCCCCCATCATACTTTCCACACCCAAACTCTGTGTAGAAGAGGAGCTGAGTCAGATTTACAAACCAGCAGAAAACCAGTCACTTGTTTAACAGCACACCCAGACAAGGGTTTAATGTAGATCTTCCTCAGCCATCACCTACAGCACACTCCCCAAACACCAAAAGGTTTAGGATCCAAACAATAACCTTATTTTTACATTAAGAACACTCTGAGTTTGGAGGGAAAATGCAGTGCAAATACAACAAGGCTTCCTCTTCACCCAAATGTGGGTAATACAAAGGTACAAAGACTGGTAAGGGAATGTTTTTCTATAATAAATAAGAACAAGAAGTCAAAATTTCTCATGGGAAAGATATTCCAAAAAATGATGAGTGGGAAACATCAAAAGCACTCATTTTAGTGATGTTGAAATAATATAGAAGGTTAATCTAATATATAATTTAAAATAAATACAAACCCAAAATTACAAAATTGAATTGAAACATTTGTCTTGTCAAGCTGTTTTGTTTCCATAATATCAAAGGGAAATATTTTAACTCTTTCTGACCAAAAATTTTACTGAAAAAAAGGCGTAATCTGAAGAAAAAATTCCAGTTTAGTGCAACACACTTTGCCCAACAGTAAATTTGCAAATATTTTTCAGCCTTGTATAAAGATCAATATCTTCTCCAGCTACATTCTGACATGACTCCAGTTGAAACATATACAATATTTTCCTAGACATTCCAATATAAAAGGTAAGTCCCATTATTTTTTTTGAAAGATTATTCCAAGACACTAGGGCACCTTCCAAATTAAACCTTCCCAGCATTAACAAATTTGTGGCTGTTTAGCTCACTAAAATTAACTTGAAGTACAAAGATATTTTCACCTTCTCATTCACACACAAGAGGAGCCACATGCTGAGAAAAAGCTGCAAGGTCACCTGGATTGTTACTACTACTACTACTACTATTATTAGTATTAATAATAATAGTTATTATTATTATTAATAATATATTAATAATATAATTATATATATTATTATTATTAATAATAATAATTTTATTTAATTTTTATTTATTTATTTATACAGCAGAAACATTTCCAAATAATAGAATAGCTAATATAGCCTGGATCATCTTCTCACCTTGCTTGAAAACACATCCAAATAGTTGTTCCATAAAACTGTTGGTTCCAAGCTCAGTCAGTGAAGGTGCTGCTGATGGACTCCAGAGAGCTGAGTAGCACAGAAATCCTGGACATTTTTCCTGTTTCCAGTGGGTAAATCACAATAAAGATTAAAACAATGTTCTTTTCCTTTCAGAACATTTTGTGGTGATAAAATTCTATGGTTTGCTAAGTACAGATTTCATTACTAGAAAGTAGTAGAGGGTCTATATGACAATGAATAGAAGGAGATAAGCTCAGTGAGAGGTTTTTTTTCCTCAAAATAAGGGACACATTATGGAAAAAGTTAAAACCCCCTTCCCCATCACAAAATATATTCTTTTTTCCAACACATGGATCAGCAGTAGAGATGTTTGGTTTGCTGCACATGACCATTTCATTATAGTCCAGAGCTGCACTTTATTGCAGGTGATTAAAAGCTGTCTTGCTCAGCTGTAATAAGAGACAAAGGTCCACAATGTCACTTGTACACCAGAGCAGCCTGCAGCAAAGTGGCTCCTCCAGCTGACTCCCACAAGTGGTGGGAGGACAGGGGCTCCTCTGCATGTGGTACCCCAAAAACTGAGCACTGAATGCTGATCAGAGCTTGGGTTCTGAGAGGATTCTGGTGCCCTTTCCTACAGACTCCAACATAACCCCCCAATCTGGTTGTAAAGGAGGGGAATAATAATGCCCATTGTGCTGCTGACATTTCTCTGGGAGGGGGTGGCTCTTCTCTAAGCAGTTGTGTTTCCTTATTTAGTTCTCAGCCACAAGCATGGATTTTTGCAGCCCTTTTCTCTTTTTTGTGTGCTTCTGGAAAGTAAAAGGATGAAAAGTTACATTTTGGAAGCCTTGGAGACAGTCAAAGCACGTGCACTGATGTGATATGAAGGTCCATAGCCACAGAACCACTTCAGGACTATTGCAAGGCTTCTGATAGAGCTCTTAAATTACTGATGATTAACCAATGTGCTCTGGTCATTAAATCCATGTTCAACTCAGCCTTTCAGTCAACAAAGACAAACTATTTCCCTCTGGGATGCCTTGCAGGTATCCGTGCTGCTTTTGCTAAGAATGTACATGAAGTCATGACCTCTGCAATGGCCACAGCCAGGTGAAGAGCCTTCAGAAGACCTCAGGAAGCCACAGGCTCACACCTCAGCTGGGATTTGTTTTAAGCAGCTCACATGCCCCTTTTTTAAGTGATTATTTCTAGCTGGGACTCAGGGTGAGTTGGTGACAGCAGCTCCTTCTGTGCAAAGGCTGAGGTTCAAGCATAAGGACTTGTACTAAAGGAGTCAAATGCTACACAATTCCTTGCTCTTGGGGAGAAGAGGCATTTTTGGGGTGTCTTCATAGCTCATTAGCACAGTTTCTACTGCAGTTAGCTCAACTGCACAGCTCCCACTCCAGCCACATCCTCCTAAGCCCAGGAAAACATTCCAAAGCTGTTTTACAGAAGAGGACATAGAAGCTCTTTTAACAGTGGGATCCAAGTCTATTAAAAGCTAATGAGATGTGCCGTCCAGCGAGCTCACCAAAGTCATGAAAAACTGGTGTCAGAGCCAGGGCCACACCACAGCAGTTCCCAGGGCCTAATCTGTGCTCAGGCAGTTTGGTATCACAGAGACCTTCCAGCTTTTAACTCCTGGGAGGTCACCTGCAGGCAGCTGAGGATGCTCCGCTCCCTTCCAGGCTCCCGCATGACAAAACCCAGAACAAGGGCATCATTCACGGGGGCTGCCATTGGAACTGGGTTGTGAAGAAAGCTGCTTCAAATAACAACCAGAGAGTCAGAAAAATCCTGTCTAACCACATGTCTGTTGAGAAGAATATTACACAGCGTTTATCAACCCCGACAGGAGCTCGCCTCACAAAACTGTTTTCAATGCAGGAGTTTAAGAATATGGCAGCTGAGAGGGGGAATATAGACACTGTTTTACACAGGGAGAATTTCTATCTGTTACTAAGCTGTAATTTTAATTGACGTTAAGCAAGAAGAACCACAAGAATAGAGCAAGTGCCCGTTTCTCACAGCACATCTAGCTTGTGTAGAGTTGCTCAGGGCTCATATACCACCAGTTTAGAAACATGTGTAATTGCTTATGGTCAGTGTCGAACCACTGCCAGATCACACATTAAACAGATAACCACTATTATTATAAGAGCAACTTCCTTGACCTCATATTTTGGTCTGGCTCTGAATTCTTGTCCTTTACCAGTTTGGTTTGTTGTATTTTGCCAGCCTTCTGCCTCTACATGTCATTTTCTACTCCTGTAAGTGACCGGTGCAGTGGAGAGCTCCCTCTAAAAATGCATATTTGAGCACATGAATAGAATAAATGCAAGAAATATGATCACAGTTGCTCCTGTAATGTTTTTATAAACACAGAGTCTCTGCTTTTTTATTATAGTTAAGGTACAGTGTGTTATTTGGCAGAGGAATCTGACTTGAAAATGTAAAAGGTTCAGGCAACCACACATTTGGAAGTAGAAATCTTTCCTTAAAACAAGCCTCTGGTGTTTAAACATAGCAAAATTTCTGGAAACTTCAGTTTCTCAGAGTCTGCCAAAGCTCCAGTCACATGTAACATATTCTTGGGGCTTACATATAATGCTTCAAGTAATAAACAACATCTTGTTTAGAGCAGGATGAAAAAAAAAAGGGGGAAAACATTCATTAGGAGTCAATGCTCTATACCAGCACTGAAAACAAAACAAGCTTCTCACACTGAAAGCTCAGAATAACTTTTATAATGGATTAAAAAAAGATTCGAGTACTCTTCACACCTCTAAATATTGCAGTTAAAATTGTGGGTTAAGTTCTTACAGTAATTAAATAAAATATTCTATAAAAGAAATAAAATACACTCACTGAAGCGCACTCAGGTTTTCAGCAACAGAAAGAAAAGTTCTGATCATCCTAATTGGGTAACAGGATGAGTTACACACTGTACATAACTATAGGTCATCAGTAGCCCTTCAGTGCTCCCTGTACAATTCATTTATCATGCATTTTTTATTCAGGAACAAGGCTGGATTTAAAAAAAAAAATAAGTCGCTTCCATACGAAGGCTCATCGTGCAGAATATTCACAGTTTAAATATATGCACAGTCATCTCTACTAGTCAGACACCATTTCAGTCCTCTCATCAGAATGCACATTAACAGAATGAATTTGAGATACAGAAATAGCACACCCCAGCCAGGCCTGGAGAATGGGCCCTAATACCCACCTCACTGGGATCTAGTCAGGTTTAATTAATTAATGCTCATGAAGCACTATGAGCTCCTCAGATCATCACTTCAATTCATTATCACCCCCATTTGTTTTGTGTCCCACTTCCCCCCTTAATTCAACAGTGAATTTCTTTTGGAAAGTGTTGCATTTATAGAGTAATGAACAGATGAAAGAGGTTGGAGTGATTCCACAGGAGTATAAAAGGGAGCAGGAATCCTTCCCCTTCCTTCCTGCTTGAGTCATTTAGCATCAGGTCTGAGAGGAGCATGAAGCTTCAGGATGTGTAATGCTCTTCTAGGAGTCACCCCTGACCAAAACCGTGTCAAAATGCACCAGAAAATGATGAATGCAAGGATTTAACATTAAAACAATTGGTTTTAGTCTGGGAAACTTCTCTGCTTGCATTTATGTTAATTAAAGATGGGCATGAGCCACAATGCTCAAAGGGGTGTGGATGCAGGCACTTGGTTCTTCCCTCATCTCTAATAATTATTAGATACATTGGATGGAAATAGTTGGAAAGAAAATCAATAAGAGAATGAATCAAGAAAATGAATGGCAATTTCAAATACTTACAAGTATAGGATTTCACTCAAGGCCAAGACAAGATAAAATTAGTAGTCTGTATTAAAACAAAACAAAATGCAGTTTGATCAAACTTCCATTCAGTGGAATCTTCTTTAAGGACTTCAGATTTTGGCATTGAATAATTTGGGTTACGTAACAGGGAAGAAAAGAAAGATTGCCTGCTGAAACTCCAAGGTTGCTATAGACTTTCCAAAGAGAAACCAGATTAAGACAAAAAAATTACTGGTGGAAGAAAAGCTGATAAAGAAGACTAGAATTTGATAATGGAGGAATTTAATTATTCAGGTATTGATTGCTATGATAACTATGTGGAAGCTAACAAAGTTTGTTTGTAGCAGCAATGCTATTAGTCCAGTAACTGAGCCCTGTGCTTGGAGCTGGGCATGTGTGCTGTTATAAAATTAATTTTAATTATAAAATTTAACTTTAATCACATTTCATGTCAATATAAGTTTAAAAGTTAATGATAGAGAGTTCAAACTTCACTATGATAAAGATCCTCATAGATTTAAAGGATAAATCAATGGAAAACATTCTTATCAAGAAAAGCTTGGGAGACTCACAAAGTGAATGGACTTGGGTCAAAAGAACAATCAAAGCCCAAATATGCTGTTATTTTTCATTTAAAGAGAAAATCTTACTAAAACCAAAAGAATTGATACATCCAGTGGTGAGGGAAAATGTGACAATTATACAACAGTGGCAATCTGAGAGTCATGGATCAGGGAAAAGCAAATATGCTTTAGTAGGGGGAGTTCTGTGGTTATTCTGATTTAAAAATTCTTCCTGCTGGATTTCAAAGTTAGGACCTCATCTTTCAGGACTCACAGTTTCTGGTTTAAATATTTTTGTTGCTGGCTTTGCAGTTCATAAGTGGGACGGATCTTATACAGTCCCATGACCAGAAGAGTGGTCTCCAGTTCCATATGTTGTAGATTTAAATGCTGTGATTTAATCAATATACCTGTGAGCAGGTATTTAGAATCCAGTTCTCCCCCATCTCATGTTTTTGCCTTGAGAGTTTAGGGTGGTCCCTAAAGTCAAAAGCTTTCCTATCAGAATCACTTTCTCATTGATCCAGAAAAAAAGATTAACTCTTTCATAAAACACATAGTCATCTTTCAGAGCAAAACCTAATTTTCATTAAAAAAAAAAAAAAAACTTGGAAAAAAATTAAAGTTTTCGTTCTCTGTGAGAAATGTTTCTGTTTGGAACCATAACCACAATGGTTTTTCCTCACCATGATTTATAAGCCAGACCATAATTCAGACAAAATATCAGCAAACTTCAGCAGAGAGGATGTGGCACCCAAGCTACAGCACCTTTTAAACAGGTCCAGTTATATTATACAAATTCCATTTGTTTTAGTCTTGAATTTTTCATTTGGTCTCAATTCAAAGGGAGGGACTGTTTCCTTTGTAAAATGTTAGCTTTCCAATATTAAAATCAATCTAAGCATGAATCTAATATTAATCAACCACTTACTGTATTTCCCAGAAATTGCCAGGTCCATCATTGTAACAGAAAGATCTGCAGATGGGAACAGAAATCTGGGAGGGATAGCAAACATCCTAAAATAGTCAAACAATGGAAAAATAAAGCAGAAGAAACAGCTAGTCTAAAACAAAATATTACATGCACGTACTAGATTAAGAATTAAGAATTTAGCATTAAGAATTATTGTTGCAGCAGCAAATAAAAACATACTTCTTGAGCCACAGAAATCCGTAAGAAATGTGGGTAGAGACCTGTAATAAATCAGAAATGTTAAGAAGCATCCCAACAGTCATTTTGATCTTTTGGCACTGAAGTAAAGTAAGCACAGTGCATAAGGGTTAACTCCTCAGCTCACATAAATCAAGTTAACACCATTTAAGTTAGCAAAATGTATTCAAAGTCAAATTCATTTACTCCAGCCAAAGATCTGTCCCTAACTCTATCCATTGCATTTTATACTGCATTAACAATTTTAACATATTCAGCTTTAAAGCCCAATATACTTCAATATAATCTCCATTGCATACACACACTTTTATGTACACATGCATATGCAGAGGAATACATACATATAAAATTATTTTAACTTATAATATAAACAAATTAACATAACAGAATTTGTAGCTATGAATAACAGAATAGGAACGGTTTTGCCGGGTTTTGTGAGGAAACACACTGAAAATCCTAATTTGAGTAGAGTCAACCAACCTGGATTTATGAGCAGGAAATCTTGCTCAAATAATTTGTTGGAATTTTTCAAAGTTATCCCTGCCAAGGTAGACAAAAAAAAAAATACTATGGATGGTATAAAATACGCCTAGACTTTCAAAAGAGTGTTTGATAAGATCCTACACTGGAGATTACCAGCAAGGTACAGAGCCACTGCATAAATGATAACAAACTTTAATGAACTGATAAGAGTCTGCAAACAGCATTCACCGAGTGACTTAGAGATTGGCAGTCAATACAGCCTAGTGCCTCGGTCAGGTTAGGAGCTTGTCTGGTCTCTAATCTATGTAAAAGAATTAAATCAGAATATCAAAGGTAACGTATCAAACCGTGCCGGGGACATAAAAGTGACAGGGGCTGTAGCAGCAATTGTCTCACTCGGGCTGTAAATGCGAGATCCAGATCAGCAGCAAATGCAGCATCAGCAGCACCGGGATCGCGCCGCTGTGCCAGAGCCCGCAGCCGAGAGAGCAAAGCAAACAGGATTTGCTCATGCAGGGCCAAATGTGAAAGCAAGCTCCACGTGGGCACAGGGCTGGGGAGGAATTGGTGGAGGGTGTTATGGAAGGGACAGAGTGGGGGAAAGCCAGGTGCTGCTTGAGAGAACGGAAAAGCTCAGGGAACAACTGGAATTACAACAAAAGGGGAGGAATAGATAAGAGGATGCTTTGAGTCTCTTAATCCTTAGGAGATGGGGAGTTTAGAGGTGATTAAAATCTTTTGAAATTAAAAAACAAAACAAAATTTGAAAAGCCAACCTTTTTTCCTATCCCAATTTAATGGGTAAATGTTTGGGCAAAGCTTTCTATCCCAGGAATACGATTATGGTTTACTGTAAAGATGACAAAACCAGTCCTGTGTCACCTGAACCCAAATCCCACATAGTTTTGGACCACTGCAGTCCCTTCCTGACCCAAGGGTGCCAGGTCTGGCCAGAAAAGCTCAGCACAACCAGCAGACCAGAGAACAGGACAAAAGTGTCAGAGTTGATTTCTGTGCTGCCACAACTCAGGGCAGTGTTGGAGGAGCTCTGCAGCCCTCCTGGTGTTTTTTCAGAAGCTCCAAAGAGATTATGGCTCCTAAATCCTCTTTATAAGAGTGTCTCCTCCCTGGAAAACCACAATTTGCAGCCAATTTCAGTGCTGACTGAAACTTGGAGTGTTTTTGGGGACCCTGGACCTCACTCCCAGTCCAGTTTTTTACATTAGGAATTGACCAGGTCCATGAAATAAGCTGGCACAGAGTCACAAAGCCCAAGAACAGGGCTCCAGTCCAATGGATAGGTCTTTCACCTGACAGAAGGACACATCTTCCAATAAATTTTGATGAAAAACGTGAAATGAAAGAATTTCTGAACAGGGCTGAATGGACCCACCCCAGCATGTGAGGTTAACTGAAGAGTTTTCAGTATCATTTTGTCCCCTGGTAACTGCACAGAATTTCAGCAGGTATTTAATTTAAACCTGCAGCAGCTAAAAATGGGTTCTGCTCCTATGGCTTCACTAATTTTACCAACTTTTACATTCTTGTTTCTTCAAACAACTTGCCCAACACTGGATGGAAATTCTGTTGGCATTACTGCCACATCTACTTCCCTCAGTTTAATGGATCTTTTTTCAACAGCAAGACTGAAAATGCTTGGCCTTATGAGGATTTATCAGAACTGTACAAAGATTAAAATATCAGCTGATTATGACACACGTTTCACCAATAATTCCTTTATTATCATTATGGAAGGACCCTCACAAAAAGCAGTCTGGTGCTATGGAAGCCACTACACTGACTTCCACTTTTTCAGAGCAGTATCTTATAGTATGGATGAAAAAATCAAGAGATTTTAAGCTATGAGTGCCCAAGAGATGCCATGAGAAATGCTTTTTATGTCTCTCATTGTCTTGTCCCTAAGGTGGCAATTTTGATTCCTCTTTGGATCACCAGCTCCCCGGTAAGGCTGGATTTTTTAGACTTTTACAGAGTATTTTTCATCACTGTGGATCCTGGATATAAAGCTGAAGCTTTCTGTGTCTCCCAGATATTGTTTACTGATTATTTTTTTAACCAGCTGCATGTCCATGTTTTCATTTCTGTCATAACTCTTTCTTCACCTGCCTGAAACCTAGAGATTTCTAATATTTCTTCCGTTTCCAAGTTTCTCAAAGTCCCCTGTCCACCCAGCACTGCCATCATAGTTCCTGAATAAAACCTCAGTGTTTCTCAACACTGGTGCAGAATTTCTTCCCCTAAACAACCTTTGCTAGCAGTGCCTCTTTTCTCAAGGGAAAATCTCTAAATAAATCAAACTTTCTGCTCACCATAAGAGCAAGTTGCTTCCCTAAGTTACAGGGTATGGTTAGATATCAGAATAATTGTTAATACATTGTATTTCTGGGATTTGGATGCACTTAAACAACAAACCTAAGAGTCTTTTTCTTGATCTTGCATCACAGTGATCTACTTTGCCTTCTTCCCACTTCATACTTCACCCAAAGTGTTTTTATTTCACCAGCCTATCAACCTTTGAAATTTGAAAATCACTCAGGTTTATCTGTGACTTGTGTTTCTTTCCCCACTATTTGTGTTGAGAGCTTTAATGACATTCTCCTTTGAGTTGCCTCAGAGGAAAGGAAAGACCCAGGTTTTTTCACGTCTGAGGAAGCATCTGTATGCTAATTCCCTCTCAACTTTGCAAGCAGAAAATTTAAAGGGAGATGGGTTTTAGCAAGTGGAGACTGGTTAGCAGTTAGAAATCTTTGCAATTGTACCAATTCCTTGTGAGATTTTTTTCCCTCCCACCAGCTTTCAAGGCTATTTCTTGACTTTACAATATCATTATAAGTTAATACTTGACTCCCAAAAGTCCCGCTCCACCTTAAAAATTGTACTGAATCTGTCAAACATCAATTTTGAATCAATGCCAATTCAGTATAAATAAAGTGTGATATGGACACTCCAGCAAAGGATTGCCTGCAAATCAAAAGAGCTCTTATCACACAAGGAAGGTGATAGATTTTTCTCCAGTAATTCCAATTCTGATCACCTTTTTCCAGAGGAGAACTTTAGTGACTGAAATAGGAATAAGATATGAAGCAATTGTTGTTTCCGGCTGTTAAAGATACTTTATATAAACGAAGACTGAGCCTAATCATTTTTTTAAAAAAGACCTAAACATTAATATTTTCATAATTAGGTTGAGGGCTGAGGTAGTGGCTGTATCTGGTGAGTTTAAAAAAGGAAAATAAAACAGATTATGCCAATTAAAAATGAAAGGTCTAAGAATAAACAGTGAATTCTTGCAGAGGATCCAACTCACAGCGTAGTAGGCATTATGTCAAATAAAACCACGGAGTGAACTGAAGTATTAATGAACAGAAGAGATAGCCAGACATGTTTACACAGGCAGACAGGGCTGGAGGATATATCGACAACGTGGGGAGGTGTGTTGTAATAAACTTGAAGGGGGACAGACTTGTTGGGCCAAGTGTCCCTTTCCTGTCCAGGAATTCCTCATGTCCTCATTACCCTTTCACCTCTGGACAGCTGCAATATTAAAATCTGGCTCCTATCTTAAGGAAATTGAGTTTAATGTCCTTAATTTAGCCCCCAGTCTACATATATCCATATCACAAAGCAATCATACAATTTGGCTCGACAGACAGCGGCTGCTGAGGCAAGAGGCTCATCCTGGAATGGCAGGGCTGTTGCAAGGCAGGCCCCAGGCCTCTGAAAAGCATCTGTAGCCTGTGCAATACGTTCATGGTACATTCACACTTGTGAGAAGCCATCTTATTTTCACTTCTTTCTTTTCCTGGTACCTTTTGCAGGCAGAGTTTTAATTACCAAAGCAGTTGTCACGTTCCTGTATCGTGGCAGAGGCCAAGCTGGATGAGAACAAAGGTGGTCTCTTGGTTTTTTCATCTTTTCTTCAGCTCTAAGTACAGCCTCAACAACTTGATTCAGCACATCTCCCTTCTCTCTGAGGCACAGAGGAGGGCTGCAGGGTTAGGTGCTGCATCCATAGATTACTTAGCAGGAAAAACATGAGTGGCATATTTTGGTCTCGGGGATTGATATGCAACACTCCGAACGTCGAAGTCAACTGCTAAATAATCTGGAGTCAGAAAGGGGCAGAGCAGTTGTGGAGGGGAAAAAAAAAAATGTGAAGGGGATAAAAATTAATCATGAAAAGAGTGTTATGTTTTATGTTAGTAAATCATTTTAACTAATTGATTACATCATATCTCCAGCCAGGCTTCCGATTTAAAATCTTCATGAATCGGTGGGCAGGGATGTAAAAGACACTTGTTCTCTTCATCTAGAAAACATCTATGTTGCTTATTTTCCAATATTATGGGGAGTTTTTTCTCTGCATTTTTCTTTCAGATTTTTTTTTTAATGCCTTTTTGATGATTTTCTTCTGATCTGTTTGCTTAACGACATAAGGGGCAAATAGTAACGTAAAGGCACTTGAAGAGTATTGATATAAATATCAGTGTACTGGGTGCATTTTGGGATGGAGAGAGGGGTGTAAGATGGAGGATAAGTCTGACAGCTCGCGGCAGACGCGGCTGATTTGTAAATAACAAAATTGTAGGATTTATTCCTTTTGATGCACTGCACTTTTATTAAAAGAAAATCCCCTGGAAACCTCTGTAAATGGCACGAAACATATAATTAGACTTAGCTTTTTTCACCCTCTGCTTATGCTTATGCTCCGTAACTTCAGCAGTGATTCAGTAACAACAGATTTTATAGAAACATCTGACAATGAGAACAAATATTTGCAGTGTTTTCAGTCTCTGCTCTGTATTTCTCTCTCCGAGGCAGAGCTTGCCTTCCTCGTGTGTGGATCAGTGTCGCTCTCCCTGCTGCTCACACCTCCAACCAGATCCACTTTCCAACACTAAATTTTAGATGTGACTTTTTACCCCTCTCTTCCTACCTCCCAAATGCCACCCTACGAATTCCTGTCTCCAAATTCCAGACCTCCCAAAAATGAGTGCCACCAGCAGGCAGGCTCTGGCATAGGCAAAATCATCGTGGCCAGGCACAGCTGGTGGGTGGTGGTGGCTCGGGAGCTCTCTCAGGCACTCACCAGAATTATTCCAGAGACCACGTTGCCTCCTCCCTAGCTCAGAATTTGGGAAGCCACATCCATTTACAACCTCTTTGTCGTTAGGCCCATTGGCAGGTGGACCCACTGACGTGTGGACCCTCTTGGTGAACATCAAACAGCATTCCCACATTCTGCCTGGTGCCTTTGCTGCACCCATTTCCAACCTGTCAGAACAGGGGAAAGAATACCGTCAATATAGTCGGTTCTGAATTAAAAAAAAAAAAAACAACACATAGAAACGATAAAAATAACCATTTTTAGAGGGTTTCAGGTTGAAGGTTGCTTGTCAGAATCCAAGAAGAGAGCAGCAGTTGTTCTGACACTGCGGTTTTCACATCCTTGTCAGAGATTTGAAGCAGGATAGCTGATGTGTGTTAAAAAAGGATGGGAAGGTTTAAAATAGTTTAGATGCTGCCTGGAGCAAGTTTGAAGAGATATAGTAAGGAGCATTGGTAGGAGTGTACGTGCACCTAAAACCATCCATGAGGGGAAAAATCTCGTCCAGCTGCTGGTACCTTTAATTCAGTTCTGACCTGAATCCCCTCCAATGACCCAGGGACAAGTCAGGAAATTTCCCTAGAAACATTTTTAAAACATGAATCGGGGAAGGAGTGACAACATGGAAAATGCTTTCATTGCAAGGGAAAAGAAAAAAAAATTCTCTCTCTGGTTTTTGACAGCTCTAATAACCCAGAGTCTAAGATTTGGGCTTGGAAAGGGGCCAGTTGGCCAAGCCTCTATCCACAGACAGGCTGGAGATGATGCTGATAGTCAGAGGGAAGCAAACAGAAGACCTGGCAAGTCCAATGCCACCCCTGACAAAGGGGATGTCTGCCAGCTCCTGGGTAAATCTGCAGTTGAGGTGTGCAGCAGTCACTGGGTTGTGCCTGTGCTTCTCCTGGAATCTGATCCAGTCAGCAGCCACCCGCAGAACGGCAGCAGTTTCCCAGATATTGGGCAATTCTGTACACAAGGAAACTATGCTGCAGCAGCTAATTGCTTTGGAAACTATGCTGCAGCAGCTAATTGTTTCAAATCATTTGGGATTTTCTAAATATCTTCGTAACCCTTGTGTTTCTGTAGATTTTAAAATATCCAGCTAATCTCCTGAAGTTGTGGAAAGAAAAATATGTTTTCCCTGGGGCGGTGATAAGAAATAATTGGGGCAATCGATCGACTCCAAAACTTTTGGATAGACATCAAAATGTCAGCTTTACACCCATATTCTTTGCTGCTAATTTCACCTCCATTAACTTAATCAGGAGTCAGTGGGAAAAGTAGGGTGACACTGAGGAAGCCAGGGAAAAGGAAATTTGTTCTAGTCTCAAACAGGTAGAACAGGGGCTACTATGTAATTATGAATGTATGTGAATTTATATTCAGCCTAAACGCAAACAAAAAAAATCTGCATGTAAATAAATCTTCCACACAGTTGTCCATTGATCTCATGAAGGTACAATAACATCTGAGAGGCATTGGATGATGTTCCTGATGTCGCATCCCTGGAAGCATCCAAGGTTGGACGGAGCTTGGAGCAGCCTGGGGTGGTGGAAGGTGTCCCTGCCCATGGCAGGGGGTGGAATGGGATGGGCTTTAAGGTTCCTTCCCACCCAAACCATTCTGGATTCTCAGCAGGGGATGCCTTCAGCCCAGAACTGCTGCTGACCCCAGCCCCAGAAGGGATGTCTCCCTTTACAAAGAATTGTGGGAACATCTCAGGGATGTTTTCTTACTCTCCTGCTTTTAGAACCAAAAAAGCAGAAGTTTAACCCCAATTCCCACCTCTTCCTTTTGCAAAGAACTTTCTGGCATTGCCACTGCCCTGATGGCCAAAGCAGTGGCAGTTTTGGCCACTGGGCTCAGAGCTTTTTACCACTCTTGTTCTTACAAATTCAACCCCTCCTAAAAAAAAAAAAAAAAAAAAAAGGAAAAAAGAAAGAAAAAATAATCTGTTATCACTGAGCATATGTAACTGCTAAACATCCTATTCAGTATAACTCCAGCCTGTTCTGAGAACTGAGTTTCACAGTTTCTTTATGCAGTATCTGTCTGTCAGATATTGCCCACTACATTACCATAGTCTATATAATATAATTCCACCAAAAATAAAAAACATATATATATATGTGTGCATACAAATGTATTTATATATATATGTACACACACACATATATATATATATATGTACAGATATATATTTATAATATACATATTTTTTACTACCTGCTGTGAAAAGAAAAAAGATGTTAAAAGCCTTTATTTTCATTTTACATTGCGTGTGTTCTATGTTCCTTGTATTAATGGCACGAAGGAAATTTAAACACTGGGGTGAATTTGTGCCTCCATTTTGATGTAATTTCTCTAATCTGCTAAATATAAATACTGCATCAGTTTTAGATATTTCTAGAGCAGCCATCACCTTAGTTCTCCAGTATGACGTCAAGGAGCCAACAGGCTGTACACAGAATATTTGGGCTCCCTGTGCATTTAAAGGTGCCACTAAATAAAATTCTCCAAACCTTTAAATTCTTAATAAACCAGATTCTCACAGAAGTGAAGGCAACTCCTTGGGTGCCAGGCAGGCAGTGCTGCTGTAACAATTAACCCATGGCCAGCAGCAGTGGAACAAAGGCTACTTTTTCATTCCTTCATTCAGTTTTTCTACCTTTTGGGTTCTGGTTTTGCCCAGCTGCCCCTTCCTCCTTTCTGTTCCCTCTGTGGCTGAGCTGTGCTCACACCAGCCCAGTGCCAAGCGGGGTTGCACAACAAGCACCATCCCTTGCACCCCTTTGCTGACCAACTTACAACTGATCTGCACTTCTGCTGTTCCTTAACCACCACCAGCTACAGCGAGGTGAGGTCTTGGGGGCTATGATTTAGGCATATTAAAATATATCAAGAAAATATTGATGTTGGCTCACTGGGCGGACACGGTTAAAATTTATATTAAGAGTTCCTGATATTTTAAACACCTCAAATTGAAACAACCTTTGATCTTCTCACTGAGTGTCATATAAACAAGACAGGAACACTGTGTATCTGAGATATTTCTTTATGGTTTCCTAGCTTAACCTCACATGGGTTTAAGTATTGCAGGGGACCTCACCACTGTATATAAGAAAATGAGGCCTAAATGTGCTCATATCCAGAGGATTCACCACCTTATTAATGCATATATGTCATGCATAGATTATTAACAGCTTCATAACTAGATAGGAACTTGCATTTCAATAAACATACTTTTACAAGTGCAAAGGAAAAAAGTTTTGCATTAGGATGTTACTTACTTCTTGTCTTTGTCCTGGGAGAATGCAACTAAAGAAACCACATTTAAAATCAGACATTAGATATGCAAATATGTGTTCAGATCAGAGATACGAAAATTATTCAAATGATTAATTATTCATCATAAAAATGTCAATTAATAATTCTGAAGCATAATAGGCATCTTTCTAATGCATCTTTATTTTTCAAGCCTAAATACTGTTGAATCTGTGTTCAATTGCATTCTAACAAGTTTTTAAAAATTCAACAAAGTAAACAACCAACTATAAACAAAAGTGAGCCGTGAATTTTAATCACTGCCAACTGAGCCAAGAAATGTGACCAAACTTCAGCATTGATCCCAGAAGAGAAGGAAAAGCTGCTCAGCTCATGGTGTGGGACAGTGGCTGGAGGATGCTTGTCCCTCACTGCTCACTGCCCAATGAGAAAAGAAATTTTGGGACCTGTGGATGCAGACACACAGATGTTGTGAACAGCAGCTGAGCAGCTCTAGGCCATCAGAAGTGGCTTTATGAATGACAAAATTAACAAAAACATATGAGGAGATTCACTTTTAACGTTCAGGGACTCACACAAGATCAAATATTACAGTGATCTGCTGGTTAGAAATGCCCAGGGATAGATAAATTAAAGCCAGACAATCTTTTCCCCTGCTTTTGGCTCGTATCCTATCCCTACATGGGTTTTCCGCAGAGGAACTTGAAAACTTTGGGAATGTTGATTCAAAAGGTTTCTTCCCAAATACCTCATCAGCGGGTGGGGGGAGAGTCATTCCCTGACCCTTTCTTCCTCTCTTCTGTGCCCTCTCCTCCATGTGGAAATTGGAAAAAAAATAAAGGCTTTGCTTTCTAAATCTTAGTTTATAGGGACACCTGTACTGAGCCAAAGTATCCAGCAGCATCTTGGGCCCACATGGGGCCTTCCCTGCTCACAAAAATTATTCCAGCCTGTATTATCCTCTGCTGCCACAGGTGACTGCAGAAAATAATCCCCCCGGCATCTTTTTTTGTTTGATTTGGGGTTTTTTTTTTGCAACCTCAAAATTCTTTCTCAAGGCAAGGACATCTTCTACACCCCAGAGACAGGAGCATGAGAAGCAGCCAGAACCCACAGGGATCCCAAATCTTGCAGGAGCAGCTCCCTCAGAGGAGCAGGGCTGTGGGGAGGGAAGGATGCTCTCCACAGGCTTGGCTGCAAGTGGGCACATCTCATCTGGGTCCCCTACACGGGGATGTTTAATCCCTGATGTAGGAAGGGTTCCACACTTCAGGGAAAATAGTCAAGAATTCTGTCTATGGAAGACATGAAGGAAAAGCCTCAGAGCATCTGAAGTGTACTTAAGAGGTGTTAAACCTGTCTTCACCAGCCTCTAAAATATATTAGTCAAAACTCATCAGCCATGGCATCTTTGCTCCTATTCCCTCAGTTTTCCTCCTTCCACGTGGTGGGCAAGAAAATACAGTCCCCATTACTCATCCTCCTCCAGGGGACAAGCAAACACACCAAAATAAATAAGGCAGTGAATCATCCCCTCAGACCATGCCACCAGTCCCCATAAAGCCAAAGGCTCGGGTCCTCCAGGGCCTGTGCCCCAAAGCTCTCCTCGGTGGCTGGTCACCTCCCCTCTCAATCAGAGCTGGGTGCTGGGGGTCACACGGAGCTCTCTCCCTGCACAATCCCTTTCTCACAGTAGGGTTTGTCCCTGGCAGCAGGATTTGCCCCTGGCTGGCCCTGCAGATCCACACAGTGTTGGGAACACGGGGTTATCTTCACCATGATAGGTTTTGGTGGACAAAGGAAACCCACCGAGGAGCTGGAAGCAAGAGGGCTTCTCCTGTGGCTTTAACCAGACAGGTTTGCATCAGGATCAGCCCACCCTCACCGCAACTTGCAGCATTTCCATGTAGGAAAACCTGATGAAAAGAGCAGAAACCTGCACTCAGAGAACTGCCCTTAAAACCATCTCCAAGCCCCAGTGCTGGGAGCTATACACAAGGAAGGAGCTGGGGTTTGTGAGGATATTTTGGCTCTGCTTGCTTTTAAACTGATGGGGTGGGGGGGTATAGGATGTGCAAAAGTTTTAAAATAGAGCAGGGAATAGGATCTGCATGGGGATGCTGATGGAGCAGGGACTGGGATCCGGGCTGCCAGCACCACCCCAATAAAGGCAGGATCTATAGCCTGTCATTATTTCCATCTCCTAAAGAAGCTGCACACCCGTTATTAGTTCAGAGCCGGGCAGGAAATCATCGCCTGGATTAAGGTTAAATTCCATCTCAGAAGGGCTTAGCTGACTGCTAAATATTTAGGTCCAGTGTCCAAAAATTAAAAATGAAAAAAACCCCAACAAACAGCCCCACATCTCACATTAAAATAGCATCTAATAATGTTGGGTGCTATGTCAGTCCTGCGAAGATCCGAGCAGTTTTATCGCTCCGAAGCAAACCCTGCGGAGGCACATCAGAGCTGGGGAAACTGTGAGATTGAGGGCTGAAAGAACAGCCAGCAAAATTATGAATAGGGATTATCTGACAATGCCAACATGTTTCTTAGAGCCCTTGAGCATCACCACACGCTCTGAGAGTTTGTTTTTCAGCGTGGCTGCAGATAAATATATTTTATTGATACACCATCGACAGCACTCCTGCCTATTGCGAGTCAGGCTGCAGCCTCTCGTAATCTCCAGTTCATCCCCTCGTTTTGTAATCTGGAAATGTAGGAACAATATGTAAGGAATTTGTAATGGGATTAATTTATTTTGAGAACTTGTTGGTTGGTTTTTAGGTTTTTCTCCTAGAAAACGTGGGTGAGTGGAAATCGAGTAAGTCAGTAATTAGCATTCACTTTTTTCTTTCCCTTTCTTTTTATCATATGCATCTAAATTCAGTTTAGCTCTTTAAGGAATTGCCAGACTGCCCTTGATTTATAGGCAGTGCCTTCTGGATCTGAGAGGATCTAATTCAAACTAATAATACTTGAATCTGATTTCAGGATATTTGCGCTGTGCTATATATTTCATTAAGATATCATCATTCTGTGTGTGTGTGTGTGTGTGTATGTGTGTGATATGTCTCTGTGTATCCAGGTACGTTTAGGCATGGAGAAGTCATGCATCCTGCAGGAAAATCAAGCTGGCATTTAGAGAATAGTGGCAAGAAAACTTTTAACAAAGCCATGACGACTCGTAGCGGGGAACAAAAACAGAGCTATCAATAAAAACAATAAATAAAAATAAAAATAAGAATTGAAAAGATTAGGGCAGCTCGTTGCCACCTTTGCCTGGTTGGGGATTGCAGCGGCAGCAGACGGCCAGAGCCTGCCTCTCCCTCCCCACTCCGTCTGCAGCTCGGGGTTGAGGAGGGGGACACCCGGAGGTGCCACTTCCCAGCTCGGGAGGACATTTGGATGCCCCTGCCCTGAGCCCCCCGTGCTCTGCCTCCCCCATCTCACAGGGCCACCCACTCCCGTCTAATCAAGAGATGACCAAAAGAAAAAAAAAAAAATATCCCAGGCAGATGTCGGTGGCTGTGATGAGCTGCAAGGACACCCTGCGGGGAGGGCGAGGGGGGTCCCTTCCTTCCTTTGCGATGCTGAGCCGTCAGGAAGGTGTTCCCTGAGCTGGACCATTTTGGAGCGCGATCCCACCGCTATTGCTCGCCCTCCACTTCTTGCTTTAGGCACACGTTCAATGCACGGTTCAAGAGCAGTTTATCTAAGCTTAATGTAAGTAAAAGTGCGGTGTGGGATCAGCGTGCCATTTGTTTCGGTTTTCCTCGGGAGGGGGAGAAGAAAATAAAACCACATAAAGTGCTGGAACAGGCTGAACTCTTGTCCGAGCTGGGGAATTGTTTCGCAGCGCTTTAACGCAGCCCTTTGGGCAGCCCCACGTTTACCCTGGGAAGGGACCGTGCGAGTGGGCAAGAAGCGAAGTTTCTCTTTGCAGTGAGATGATTTCGAGCTCCTTCAGGAGGAAGGAAAGGCTGTGGGCTGTGCTGAGAGCTGGGCATGAGCGGCTGGAGCCTCAGCCGGATCTGCCCCCTTTGCAGCCGAACGCCTTCGCTCCGCATCCCCGGCTCGCTCTGCCTCCACTTACTTCGGAATTACTTCTCGATTACGTGCGGTGTAAACCGGCTTTTTCATTAACAAACCGGCAGAGCGTTGGTTAAGAACACTTAAACTTCAAAAAAAAAGAAAAAACTATCCCCCTGGGAAGTGGGCTCTGAATTGGTTAATAATGTGCAGTACTTGCTAAATTGCTGACTTCCAGATGTGGAAAATATCTTTCTTGTTTAGGACCTACGTAACCTGATTGGATTACGACAGAAGCGTCACATTGGAAGGCTTTTGAGTGATGATTTAATTAACCATACAGTAGAAAGCTGTATTTGCCAGGAAACCCCTTCCATATTTGCATAACCAATCCCTTCAGTGCAAAGGTGGAGTCTGGGCTGCTTTTTTTTTTTTTTTCCCTTTCCCTTCTTTTTTTTTTTTTTTTTTTTTTTCTATATGCAATTTTATTTTAATTTTAATACTTGAAAAAAGTGAAAAACTTGTAACCTCCTTGAAGTTCAGCCCCACGCGTTACTCGTCCACGCTGTCTCTCTGCTCATCCAGCTACTTCCAAGAAAGAGCAGAGCCAAGAAAAGAGCCCATCTCACCCCTGATCCATATCTGTGAACAAAACAGATAGACTGTAAGATCTCAGCACGTTCGGCTGATTTTTTTTTTTTTTCCATCAGATTTAGCTGACTATTCAAATAACCTGGATGAGTGCTGAAATGAAAGGGAGGGGAGAAAAAAAAAAAAAAAAAAAAAAAGCCCCAAAAGAAACCCGTGAAAGATAAAAATAAAACCGCACCAAAACAAGCCAGGAGCTTATTTGCAGTACCCGAACAGAGTTTAGTTTCTAGGCTTTATGTTAGGGTAAGTTTTCCCCGGCGCAAGAGCCCGGAGCGGGGCTGGCCCCGGACGGAGCGGGCAGGA
>NC_031776.1:34255465-34258829 GCF_001522545.3 Parus major | reverse complement strand
CGGGGGGCGGGCGGGAGGAGGTGGAATTGCATTTCTGCCGCTAAAGCGTTCGCGGAGACTTCAAGGTATAATCTATCCCAGATCCTTTCCCAGAGAGAAACTTGGCGATCACGTTTCCACATGATGCTCACGTTTGGTGCTCTCCAATTATCCCTCCCCACAAAGATAGGTGGCGTGTGTTGCAGGGTCTCTCCTCTCGCTCGTACAGAAAAGAAAAAGAAAAAAATGTCATTAGAAGAGGCGTAACACGTCAGTCCGTCCCCAGGTTTGTGTTTCCTGGAGTGGCAGAAAGAGATCAGTCCTAACCTGCCCAGCAGGAATAACGGTCCTTCCGACAACTCTTTGCAAGGCTTTTTACAATTTCTCCAGGAGCTGCATCTCCCTTCACCTTTTCTCCTCCACTTCGCGGCTTCTTCATGCTTTTTCTTCTCACCATTTCTGGCCAAAACTACAAACAAGACTTCGCAGGTAGGTTTGGAATTTAATTCCATTTTCTCTCCTTTTTTCTTTTCCTCTTCTCTTTTTTTTTTTTTTCCTCACACCACCTCACGCATCAGCGGGCTTATTTCATTTCGAGAGTATTTTAATTTTTCTGGATTGTTTATACTTGGGGCGAAAATTTAATTTTTTAAATTTTTTTTTAAATCTTTTTAACCGAAACCTGAAGTCACTCCAGCACTGCTCCAGGAAGGGGTGAGCAGTTTTGGGGTGCACGGGGCTGTGCCACCACCACCCCTGCTCCCCTTACCTGTCAGCCAGGTACGGGAAGTGCTTTTTAAAACGCAGCAGCAAAAGTTTTAGTGTTAGGAAAGGACTTCGTCCTCCTGAAAAAAAAACAAAAAAAAAAACAAAAAAACCCAACCCTGTAACATCCCCCCACCCACCTCCTGCTCTTTTTTATTTCAGGTTTTACATCTGAGCTCTGAAAGTTTGCAGGTACCTGTTAATGCTTTGCATGCCCTGAGCATGCAGAGCCAGCCCGGCCGGGCACCGCTGGAGCCCCAGCCCCGGGCAGGGCTCCCCAGCAAAGGATGTGTTTCCCCAAACAGAAAGTTTTGCTGTTTTGTCTGCTCAGTTGGTTTCATTTCTATATTTTATTTTGTGAAGCTGGGTGAAGTAGCACCTTAGCTTCTGGGAGCCTAAAGCAAGAAGTGAAAGTACAGACTGGAACTTAAAAGTCGTTTACCAAAAGGAAAAAAAAATAAAAATAAAATTAATACATATTTTTAAAAGCTTACCGGTCCTCTGGGAAGAAAAGTGTTCTCTAAATTTGCAGGTTTAAAATTATTGATAACTTTTTACGGGAGGCTGGAGAGTAGGGAAGGGAGTGAAATGCATTTAAAACAATTCACCATTGGTCGTTTTGCACTAAAACGCCAATTGCCGAGGCAGGCTGAGGGTCCGGGCTCGCCTCGGTGCCTGTCCTCCCTCTCCGCTGTATCTCCTCTCCTGGCAGATCTGCCGCGGTGATGCCACCACTGCCCACCCCAGCCCCGGGAATAACTGGCAAATACTAAAGTTTGTAGCACATTTCTCAGCCTCTTCTTTGCTTAGCCACCTTCATCCACATCCACAGAGCCACCCATTCCCTCTGTCCAGGCAGAATCCCAGGCAGGAGAGTGTGAGTAAACAGGCTGACCCCACACACGCTCTCTCAATCTTCCCATCCTCTTACCTGCTTGGAGATTTATTATTTTTTATTTATAGCCAAGCAGGTTTTATAACAGTAAACGCCTGAGGAGAGAGTTCAGGCAGAATAAAAAGACCCAAGAGCAGCACACTTCCCTGCTCAGTCCTGGTGTGAAGCTCCAGCAAAGTAAAAAGACACAAGGGAAAGAGGAAAAAGGAGGGGGAAAAAAAAATCTCATTCTGTTTAAAATATATGTATATATATGTTGAAATTGTTGAGTCAGGTAATAATTTTTTAGGTTTTATGTAAAACTCCCAGTGCAGGAGAAGACAATAGATGCGAAGGCGAGGGGGCATCCTGCTCAGGAGAGCAAGGGTTAATTGCCCTTGTTTTACAGTTTGCATCTGTTACATCTTTTATAGCCCCCTGTTTAAACTAATCCTCAAGTCAAAGCATCTTTAAAGCTACAGCATCTTCCTCGAGATGGACTGAGTTTCAGGAGCGTTCTTGCAGCAAACCAAACGCTCCTGCCCCTCTCTCCCTTTGACAGATAGAGCCTCCAGCCCAGCCCGGGCACACAGGCACACACAGTAGGTCTAAAAGTTTACAAGTTGCTTTTATTTATTTTCTTTTTCCTTAAAAACAAAAAAACAAAACCCATCTGAAAGGCTGAAAACTCTGACAGCGGTAGTTTTGATTTCTGTTTCTTTTCTGGGAAGGAAAAAAAAAAATGACACTCTGAAGCTTTGTTTAACTAAGGGGCAGGGGAAACCCTGAATATTGTCAAACTGACTAAAAAGGTGACAGAGGTTTATAATTACACTCCTCGTTGTTAGGGGGAGGGGGAGGTATCCGTGCTGATCTTTACCCCAAAAGGACAGGGGAGAGCCATGTTTCCCTCTCCTCTTATCACTTTGCTGGAGTCTACTTTGGGGGGAAATAAAAATGAAGGCAGAGAAGGGTAGGATTTCGCGTGAAAAGAAGTTCTAGTGTCAAATTAAAGTACTTTTAGGAGGAAATGGTCCGCCTAGCATTGAGTCAAACAGCCTACTGTAAAAGCTGTGCATTCCCTCATACGGTCATGAGTTATGACTCATTTGAGATGTAATTCTTGTCTCTCTCTCTCTCTCTCTCTCTCTCTGATCTGCTTTGCTGGTGCAACACACACACACGCAGGGAGGGAGACACACGCACACGCGCTCACACACACACACACGCAGAGACACAGAGAGAGAGAGAGAGAGGGAGAGAGAGAGAGAGAGGGAGCAGAAATAAATAAATAAATAAATATATAAATAAATAAAGAAGAAATCTGCCCGGCTGGGGAGAGAGGGGGAGCCCGCTCCGACCGCGTCCCACCTCCCCCGGCACGGCCAGCCTCGCCGTGTGCGTGGATGGGTTCTTTTTCGGGTGCAAACTGGGGTCCCCGTTGGCGCCCTGCGTTTAAATGGGACATCCCGATGCCCACATTGTCGCTGTGTTTGGTCGTTACATAGAGCCTGCGTGCTGCTGCTGCTGCCGCCGCCGCTGCTGCTGAATCAGGGAGTCGAGCCCATGCGAACTGCCATCTGATCCACTCTTATCAATGAAGCAGCAGATCATGGCGGATGGCCCCAGGTGTAAGAGGCGAAAACAAGCCAACCCCCGGAGGAAAAACGGTAAGACGGCCCCCCGGGAAAACTTTTCCGGCCGGCTCCGCCGCGGCCGCGGGGGGAAAGGCGGCGGCAGGACGGG
>NC_031776.1:34252380-34255020 GCF_001522545.3 Parus major | reverse complement strand
TTTTTTTTTTTTTTTTTTTGTTGGTAGGGACTCGAAAATGAAACTTCCTCCTCCCTGATAATTAATAATACTAATGAGTTCGGTGCCCGATTGTCCGTCGCTGCCCTCTCCCCCGGTCCCCGCCGGCCGCGCAGGGCCGGGGCGCAGTGGGACGCGGTGTTCTGGGCTGATTTCACATTTGGCAGCTTTCACTGGTGTGGTGGGTCTCTCTTTCTCCGTCTCTCCCCGTCCCTCCCTTAGTTTCTTCCTTTCTCTCCCGGCTGATAGCCGCTTCCCCGCCGCCAGCCTCTCCCTCCCCGCCCGCAGCCCCTCCATGGCCATCCCGGCCCCACTTCCAACAACTTTCCTCTCGAGGAGCCGGAGGAAGGAAGATATTTGTGTGAACCTGAACCCATGCGCTTATAGCTCAGCTACTTCATTTAAGTGGAGAGGTGGAGGTGGAGGGGGGCTGAAGGAGGAGGGGGACACACACAACAACAACAACAACAACAAAAAACACAAAGACGAGAGAATGTTGATTAGAAACAAATGATCCTGTCCCCCCTCCCCTTCCCTCTCTCTAGGTTGTGAGTGTGAGTGTGTGTGTGTGTGTGTGTGCGTGTGTGTGTCTTTTTCTTGTTGTGGTGGAGGCGTCGAGCCATATGGGGGAGTGATAGAGGAATTTTAGTCAGAAACTGTTCGTTATGTTACACTGGCTTTTCCCTTTGTGTTGTCTTTGATCTATTTGCTTGGCTTAGTATTACCAAAAAAAAAAAAAAAAACCAAAAGAAAAAAAACCTCAACTAAAATAATATATTCCGAGCAGCTTCCCAAGGATCCGTTCCTTGTTATCTTTTTTTAAAGTCTCTCCCCCTCCACCACCACCCTTTACTCTTGTGTCTGTCATTATTTAAGGTGGTCCTCACAGAGGAGACCTCCCCTTCCCCTCATCTCTGGGTAATTTAGTAGACATTAAAATTACACGTAATGTTTCCCTCTCCTCTCTTGTGTTTCCTCTGTTCTTTTTATTAAATGTTGGTTATTGATTTTCTAAAATCAATGTCTGTTGTGGGGCTTTTTTCCCCTTACAAGTATCTAAAGCACGTTGCTGATCAACTGGATAACAAAAGCTTTGTGTCAAGTAGCCTTTTTTCTTATGTTAAACAGTCATTTTTGAGAGAAAAAGAGAATGAGATTTAAAGCAACGCATCCAGAAGTGCTCTTTTGCAGTAAAGAATATTCTGAGTGTTTGAGGGGGTTTTATTCTTCTTCCTCAACCTCCTTGCTTTTCCAGGCAAGACTATTAGTTTAGCGTGTTAAACCCATCACATGCTCTCTGATGAGGGATGCATCTACGTGTGTAATATTTTCTCAACATGATTTGAGTCCTAAAAAAAAACCCACCACCACCCTTACCCTCCCCGCCAGAAAAAAAAAAAAAAATATAAAAAAAACCTGCTGGATGCCTCTGTTTGCCCAGGACACCAGGACCGTATCCTGGTAGTGCAGCCAAGTCTTTGGGAGCACGTATGGAGCGGGGTGGCAGATTCTGGTTGTTCCCATGCAAAAGGGTGTTTTCAGGGAGCTGCACTAACTTGGAAAAGCCACCACACTTGGGAGACGAAAGTTTAATTGCGATTTTTAAGGTAACCACTTAAAGATCCTGCAAACTTCAAGTGTGTGTGCACTGCCTATGCGAAGGGCTGAGTTCTCCCTTCAGTGTCTTGTTCTGGCCAAGACACGGGGTGGGAGGGGGGGGGAAGGAAATAATTCTCTACTTTCTGTCTGTCCCCTCTTTGTGATCCCTAATTTGTTTCTTTCATTCATTTCTGAGTGAGAAATGCCCTGGTTCTGAGGAGCAGGTAGAGCGAGGGTGGGTTTGGTTAGAGCATTTTTTTTTTTTTTCATTTTCTCGAGAAGCACGTATCCAATGCCTTTCCTGTTGGGAATTGCCTAGGATTTATCTGGACTGAGTGGATATTTCTTCTTTCCCGGAATCGTGGAAAAGATGTTACTTCTGAGCTTGTGTCTTTGCTGATAACACCAGAAACGGTGATGCTTATCGAACTCGGACAGAAATTCCTTAGAAACGCAGCAAAACCAAAATAAAATTTAAAAGCCACGGGGAAAAAAAATGAAATAGATGGTGATGAAGGAAGCGAGAGGAGCGTTAGTGAATCCCAGACACATTACAGACGGGGACAAAACAGAATAATCCAACTAATGCCTCAGTGGGCTCCACGCCTGTGTGCGTGTATCTGCGTGTGTGCGGGGATGGGCAAGGCTCGGGATGAGATACCGGGGCTGGATAAAATTACAGCGGACCTAAATAGGGTAGAAAGGAAGCAGGCTCGGGATTTTCCAAGATAACGGGGTTGATGAGAGCTGCTGGAGGGGGGGGGAGGTGTGGGTTGAGAGAGGCGATGTGGAAATCAATGAGGGGTGAGCCCCCCGGGGAGGGGGGGCAGCGGGGAGGATGGGAAGGAGAGAACCCCGAAAGCGGAGCGGGGGGGGGCGGGAGGTGCGGGAGCGGCAGCCCAGGAATGCAGCGGAGCTCCGGGAAGTTCAGTCAGATGATTCCCAGCGCCTGACTCACTTCGCGGCACTTTCACTCGGGAGAGAAGTGGCGGCAGAAGAGGAGGAGGAGGAGGAGGAGGAGGA
>NC_031776.1:34203041-34251740 GCF_001522545.3 Parus major | reverse complement strand
AAAAAAAAAAAAAAGAAAAAAATAGGCAAGCCTGCTTGCTGCCTTTAGTGAGTGGGAAGTGAGTCTTGTCTTCCCTGCCTGGAGAAGTTTGGAGGCAGCTAGACTGAGGCTGGGGTGTGAGGAGGCAGCTGTTCCCTGTGCAGCCCAGGTGGCAGCGGGCAGAGCGGGCACCCGGAGCGCTCCTGTGGCCGGGCAGCTCCCCAGGGCCGGGAATCCGTTGCGAGGAGATTACTCCGGGACTTGGCTCGCTGGGTAGAGAGACAAATGTACTGCTACCACCTCCAGAAAAAGCACCTGGAGATAGGTATTAAAAATTAATGCCATAAATGCGAGTGGCCAGGGCGTAATGATTATCCAGCCACATTTTCTCGGTGCAGATTCATGTCCAGGCTGAGCTGTGACATGGAGCAGGGGAGGTTGTTTTCTGTGTCAAGTCGGATCTATTTATTTTCTTCCGAGTTTCGAGAAACCCAGCGAATTTGGAGATTAGTGCCTGATTTACTGTTTGCCATTTGTGACCATTCGGTACTTACTGGTTCTGCTTACTGCACATGCTTTGCAAGGAAACTTTTGGGGGAATTTCTAATTGCTGCAAGGAAATGCGTTTGGTGGCTTGGAAAAGGCGTATTTGAAAAAGAAAAAAAAATTATAAGGAAACCATTACAAGTTAATTATCAATAATTATACATAGCCAACTGCTCAAGGTAGGGGAAATATATGGGAGACTGAGATGCAAGCTCTCAGGACAGGCTGGTAATACTCCCCAAGAAAAATGTGTGTCTCCCTTTAGAGTGGAAAGAAGGGTGTTGATTCTTTTACAGCAGCCCCACATTCATTCCAAGAAATAGGAAATTCTTCGCCTCACAACAGTTTTTGGCATCTGCATTATCCCAGTGCTTTTAAGGTGCATTTTCTCCTCTGTGAAAGAGAACTCTTTGTCCTTTTTTTCTCCAAGACCATGGCTTCCCAAGGTAGACACTATTTTGTGCCTGTCACTTAGAAAGGGAGTGCAGGTTTGCAGTGCTCACAGACAATTGATTGTCTGCCCTAATGTGTTTCATTTACATGTTTATAACGTCAATAGTGCTGGGGTGTCCACTGTACCATTCATTCCAGCATTCCCACAAGGGTGCAATTGTCTGAATGGCCAAGTCAGACACCTTTTTGATTGCTCTTTAGTTGTCTTTTTAGAGTATAGAGAAAAAGGAGAGAAATCTGTGATGCAGAAACACTAGTTGAAAATATTTCAGAATTAAACGTCACCATTAAAGCAGATGTGAGCATTAGGCAAACAATATATTTTAACTAAGGTTCTGAAGGTGGAAACAAATTCAGAATAGCGGAGCTGGTTAGTGCACACGACATGCAGTCCTTTCCCTTAAATTTTGGGGGCTTTTAAAAAATCATCTGTCGTTTTCATTTTCATTTCAGCCCCTGTAAATGAAGCCACCTCCTAACTCTTTGTATGCTTAACTGTAATTTGCTATATTTTTCCTACATATTTACATATCTCTGTTTATGCCAACAGCGTCAGCTAACCACTGGGAAACTCTATTGAGAGAATAACTAGGCTGGGAGAAGTAGAGACTTAAAAAAATAGCAAGATCCAAATATTTCTTCATCAAGTGGTGTTTTTTTTGGTGACTAAAGCGACAATGCCTAGACTTTTCCTTGCAGCAGTTTAACTTACAGAGCTGTGCCCCAACTCCTTACGCCTCCGATCTCCATCCTCTTGCGCTGCGAGCTTGCAGCAAAGTGTTTCGAGGAGTTTCCAAGTCAATGAAAGATCACTTTTGAAGGTGTGCTGTGCTGTTTTGATATGCCACGCTGTCCTTTATCACCCGGAGTGGCTTCTGAGGGAGGCAAGAAACGCTTGCTCGTGGTTAGGAACAGAATAAATGAGGCACGCAGCTTGTTGGGACTCATGGAGAGGTGCATGTGTGCAAGTGCCTGCACCTCTGCGTGCTGTGCTCTACAGGGGGAAATGGGATGCAGAGGTGTGCTTAGAAATAAGCGCTCACATTTCAGGTTAGATTCATTTCCCCCTGAAAAGGGTGCTGAGCCCAGCAGCTACAATTAATGCAAGTCGACCTGCTCCATCCGTGATCATAAGGGCAAAGAGCACTAAGTCCTGTAGTTTCTGCTCTGGAGGTAAAGCGAGGGAAAACTTTTCTTTTTTCCTTCTCTATATAATTTTGTGGTATTTTTTTTTTTTTTTAAAAAAATGCCTATTTGTGGAGAGATTTTTTTTTTCTTTTTTTTTTTTTTCCCCTTTTTTTTAGTGCCTAACAGGGAAGACACAGTAGATGCACCGTTAGCTGAACCCCTGACACGGCGGTCTTTTGAATGCCTTAGGTATGATTTCACTTTCGCTCACATCAATGCTGACCTGAATGCCTTTCATATCTGATCCGCTGTGTCTCTCCCAGTAAACATCCCCTGAGGGGAGAACAAAGAAAGGAGCTCTTCTTCTTCTTAATCACAATTCAGCCCATTCACCGCCGGCAGGCTACATTTGCATTCTGCAACAGAAAGCCAAGATGAAAAGAAAAAAAAAAAAAAAAAAAAAAAAAAGAGAGTGAGAAGAAGGGGGGAAAAAGCAGAAGGGTGGAGGCTGAGTAAAATAACTTAGGTGTTTGTAGCTGTTTGTTGGGCTTCCCCTAGTTACAAGCCTTATATAGATCCTGCTCTACCCAGCCTTGGCTCTTCTGACAGGCAGATAGTGTTACAAGATGGCATGCCTGTACTATTCATGGCCACTCGCTCTAACACTTGAGGTAGAAAGTGTCAGAGAGGGATCAAATTCTACTCTGAGAAGTCTGTTATAGTTAGGGTCAGGTGTGTGTACTCTCAGCTCTTGACTGCTGCCTATTATTTTGTTTTAATTACTATTATTGTTTACTCACCATGACCTTGGGGATGGGGGTGGCAGGGGGTGAGGCAGATTTGGCGGGGCAAAATCGCCCTTTCCCCATTTGAAATGTAATTTTTATTATTTTTTTTAATTTCTATATTTTTTTTAAATTTTTTAAATTATTACTCTATTTTTGTGGAGTGTCGGGCTGGGTGTCGCTGCGGCTGGCCGGGCCGGGGGCCGCGGCGGTGGCCGCGGTGGTGGCGGTGGCGGTGGCGGGGGTGTCCCCGGGCTGGCGGCCGGCCCGGGCTGCCCCGACCCGCCGGGGAAAAGCAGCGACTCAGCGAATCCTCGGCCGCACCAGAAAATGCGCACGGAGGAGGAGGAGGAGGTGGAGGAGAAGGAGGAGGAAGGCGAGATTTGTGGAAGTTTCTGTAGCCGGGCTCCCTCGTGGGGTTTTGTAGTCACGTTCATGTGCATTTTCCGGCTGTCCCCCCATCCCTGTGTGTGTCCCCCCGCCCATATCTGCCTGTTTGTTTGTTTCTCAGAAGCTCTTCTGTGCTTTTAATCAGACAGTTTTGTAGAAAAATATTGAGGTCTTTGGTCGTAGCCACTTTTTTCTCACCAAGAGAAGGTTATTTATAACTGGATCCTGCTTACTGAGAAGTATTTAAGCCCTTTCAGGCAGAGCTGTCAAAATTTCCTGTGTTGTTTGCCTCTATTTGCAACATGTAAAAAGTAATATGCAGTTGCTGGTGTTGGAATAACCGGGGTAGTGCAGAAATCTCAAGTGACAAGTTTTCAACTACACTATCTCCTGCCGACCAAACTGTCATTTTTATTTTTTTTTTTTTTTCCCCAGAAACCACTTTTAAGATCCTAACAGGTTTTTGGTCTTTTTCCCCCCACCATCAGCAAATAGATTAAACGTGCTAAAGCAACTTCGAGGGGGAAGAACAGTTTGAACAATGAGAAACGGGAGGGATGTCTTATTTTCCTGTAGCTGCTATGGCAGATTTCACTCATAAGGAGCACACTAACCGAGATGTTACCAGTTGAACAGAGGCATGTGACACAGATTCCTGATTTTTTCCCAGAAGATTTACAGAATTTACAAAAAGAGATTATCTCTACACCTTCCACCCTCCTAACCACCCCCATGACCCAAGCAATGGAGGATTTAGGCAGATTTACTTCAGTAAACACCTTTGGACACTTGGGGAAAAGTAGGAGTCTGTTTGCAAAAGCAGGCTTTTGTTAAGTGAGGTGCTGGATAATGCTTTACCAAGCAGCTGTGATATTAACCTACCCAGTAATGCTGGAAAGAGCCTTAACTCCTTCTGCACTCGGGGGCCCTGCAGGTGCTGGGCCTGGAGTGGGGGCACTGGGCTGTTTAGGGGGGACAAGCGAGGAGGTGGCACTGCTGAAGCCACAGCAGCCGCTCAGCCTGACACATCTTTGGCTTGGTGGCAGCTGAAGCTTTCGGGATCAATCCATCAGAGACAAGGGCTGGGGAGAGCTGGAGGCATGGACAGGAGAGGGCTGCTCCAGCCTATGGGGCTTTACCTGTGTGCGTGCCCCCTCAGATGGAACACCACCCAAAGCCTCTCTAGGAACGCTCCCAAGCACTGCTAAGGCAGGAAGGTCAATTTAGGATTCGCATTCGAGCAGCAGAATAGCTGAGAAGTTCCGCCGGCAAACCTGTACGAGTGGCTCCCCGTGAACTCCCATGGTTCCAAGGAAAGCCAACAGCTTTCTGGGACCTTCTCATTCCCAAAAGTGAACTTTTTTTTTGGCTGCTTTCTGCTCTTTTCTGAGCTGTTAGGAGCAGGAGCGAATAAGTTATTTATTTTTGCTGGGCAGAAAAATAACTTTCCAGGTGTTTCTTTTTTTAGTTAGAATAAGTTTGCTTCATTTGAGGATTTTTGTTGTTGAGGGCTCTTTTCTTCTTCTTTTTTTTTTTTTTTTTTTTTTTTTTTTTTTTTAAGTGTAGGTGTCAATGCTAGAGCAGCCACAAATGTGTGAGAAAGCAAAGGGTATGAGACATGACAGAATTAAAGGTGTTTGCTATGTTGTTACCCGTGTGTCAAGCTGCAAGCTCCCTTTGTCACAGCCTCCTGGAGATTTGATAGTGCGGATCCGCTTGCCTTCCAAGTGATACAGCAGTTTCTGACTGGGGGGGGTTTAATGGTGGCGTGGTTGTTGCTATTCCATTTGCCTCCCCAAGTGCATTTTAAACACCTCCACATGGCACACACCCCATTACTCCCACCTTACACAAGGGTGCTGTGCTCTCGAGCACCAGGACAGCAGCCATAGCATTACAGACTCTGGCATGGAGCGTCGTTTGGCAGGAATGTCATCTGCCAAATCATCCCATAATTACGTTTTATGTTATTTGTATGAATGACCAAGCATGCAGTATTCCTTTTGAAATCAAAGGAAGGCTTAAAATGCGTTTTTGAATACTTTCAGACCATGGTCAGGTCACAGTTTGGGAGTTGAATTAAACTGATCTCATTTGTGATCTAATTGAGGTTGGCAACAACCTTAGCAGTAGCAATAACATACAAATACAAATCAAAGAGCAGAATTCAGCAAATCAGATCTTTTGCTTGAATCCTGCCTGGGAGTTATTCTCCGACTGCCAACAGAGAAGTTAAACTTTGTCCTGCTTCTCAGCGGCAGTGCGAGCCTTGCATATTTTTCGGGTCTGACAGGAAAGTTGGGTCGGAGGGATGGGGACACAAAGGCGAGAAGGGAGCTGGTGCCTCCTCGGACAGGAGTGAGGCACGGCGACTCGTCACGTATGTTTCTGGAGAGCCCAGTGGCAGAAGGCGCAGGAGGCGTAACGGGGGAATATGGTTAGGAAGGGCTAGGAAGAGGAATAGGTGCCTGCAAACAGATTATTCCAAGCGGAAAGTCGAGGCAGCTCCCTTATCTTTACATCTATCGCTGCGGATTCCAGGAATGTAATTACCAGCGTGGTTGCGAATTGTTGACAAATTTCCCCGGCTGTGTCGGGAGCGGCTGTGGCGAGCGGCGGGGCTGCGGCGGCGGCCGGGCCGGCAGCGGCCCCGATGTGCGGGCTCTGTGCGGGCTCTGTGCGGGCAGCGGGGCCCGGGGCGGCCCCGGGGCGGAGCGGGGAGGCTCCCCCCGGCCAGGGCATCCCCTCCGGGCTCGGGCGGGCTCCCGGCTCACAGTCCCCCCGCCCCGAGCCGGGATGCTGCGGATCGCATCCCCCGGGACTCCCCCTCCTCCGGAGCCGCCCGGGGACCCCCGCTGCCGCCCCGCAGGTTGGGGAGCTCGGCGGGGCATACTCCCCGGGGAGCATCCCCCGCTCCGGCCCCCGAGCGGAGCGGGCTGGAGGCGCTGCGCTGGGGCGGGGGCGTGCGGAGCAGCCTCGCTCCCCCCGGCCGGCCCCGGGGCAGAGGTGTGAACCGCCTCTGTGGGGCGGGGGACGGGCACACACCCCCGCAGTGCCGGCGCTGCAGACAGAAGCGCTCCGGGCCGAGGTGCGAACCCCTCCCGGGATGCCGCTCCCGGGATGCTGGGTGGGCCCCCCGAGCCCCCCTCGGCCCCGGCCGGGCTCCCGCGGCGGCGCAGCCCCAAACTTCGTTCCCAGGAGGGAGGGAGCGGAGGGGAGGCGGCTCAGCGCTGCCTGCGCTCCTCCCGGCTCTGGGGTTTCAAGTGTGTCCTCAACTCCCCCCCCACCCCCCTCCCCTCCTCCGGGTCATTATTTTCTTTGACTAAAACCTGTTTACTCGCCTCTTTGTTTTTTGACGTTAAACGAGTTTCCATCTCCTACTCCTGCGGATCTCTAAGAAATAGATAAACCATTATATTTCCCCCTTCCCCCCTCCCGCTCGTATTTTAAAGCAGCGATCCTGACAGCAGTACTATTATTGCACTTTATGTTTTAGTGGATGTTTGCTGTTGCTAGTTACAGCAACACTTATCATAAGACAGCAAGAAAAGAGTAGTCCCTGGTAATTAAAGTAATGAAATATTCATTTACTCTACCTTTTCAGTAGTCTCACAAATTAGGCTGCTACATTTAATGCCTGCACTGCCTCTGTTTTTATTATAATGGCAGCTTTCGCATCTGCAATTAGGACTAATTCTGACAGTTACAATTTCTGAGGGATGGTAAACAGTGAACGAGATGTGCAGCAGTGGTATTACACGTGAAAAGCCCTTGTCTCTTTAACCTTGTTGTTTTTTTTTCTCGCAGAGGTTACCTTTTCCCGATGGTGCAAAATCGACTTGACATAACTGTTCATCAGTTTCAGGGTTTTCCCTGGAGGTATTTGCATCAAATCAGCCCAGTCAAGCTTCAAGTTGAAATTGGCAGCCCAGAAACTGACAGGGTAGGGACTGGGAAAGAGACAGCTAAAGTGCAGGCAGCGAGCTGACAGCAGCGGCGGGCAGGCAGGGGGAGAGGGCTCCGCACCCGGGGCTGCCGCCCCCCGCTCCCCCGGGCCCCCCCCGGCCACCCCCGGCCCCCCGGTCCCACCCGGAGCCGCCGCCGAGGGGCCGAGCGCTGGGAGCCCGCCCCGGGGCCGCGGGGAGGCCGGCTGGGGAACGGGGGGTGTGTCAAAACCCCCAGAAATTGGGGGGGAAAAAAGAAGTGTTGGGAAAAAGAAGTGCCGAGCTGAAGTTGCTGGCGCTAACAAGCTTATTTTGCTGCGGTTCTTTACGGAGCGAGGTTTTGCACTAGGGCTGTTAAGAGAAGTGACGGAGAAGGTTGTTAATACCAATGAAAACATATTTTGATCAGCTAAAAAAAAATAAATAACAACAACAAAAAAAAACAACCCAGAGAGACATTCATCTGCAAAGATAATTGCATTAGAATCAAAACAAACATTTCCTTGAATATGTTATTTCATTTATCCTCTGTCACGGGGAGGAGGGGGTCTCCAAGCAGGACAAGGTAAAAATTAATTTTTAATAGATTTTTTTTGACAAATTGGGATCGTTCCCTGTGGCACCCCCTCCCACCTGGAAAGAGTTTTACTTATTTGTAAATAATTCCAAATCTGATGTAGTGTGGAAGGGAGCAGCACACCAAGGAAGAGACAACACCACCAAGACCCATCCTCTCCTTAGAGGTGAAAAAGAGCAAAACTGTGTTACTTTCCTGAGGAAGAAAGCTGACAATATATATATTTTTCTCCCTAAATATATATCTGTAGTCTTCACCAGATGATTAAAAATCCCTCTCACTTTTCCTACCAGACTTGTGCTAAAGTAAGCCTTGCTTTCAAACAGTTTTTCAGCTGTGTGTGTGACAGGCATTGGCTGATCTGCTGATGCCCATTCGACAGGCACTGTTGAGCTAAAGTGGTGTGACGGCACAGTTTTGTTAAGCTGTGAACAAAGGGCTGGAGATGCCTCGCTGGCATCATCCATGTGCATATTGGCCTTGTCACAGTTTTGCTTGATTTAATGCTCTGTTTATTCCTAGATATTAGAACTTAAATTCCAAACAATATGTTTTCATATACTACACACAAACTTTATTTTAAAAGCTTTTGCTCCCGAGAACCACAGATTCGTTTGTCTGCCCAACATCCGTGCGGCAAGTGCTCAAAACGTAGCTCCCAGAAAAATAGGTGGCCGGTAGCCTCTTAACTGTTATCCAGTTAAAAAATGGGATTTCAGTTTTAAAAAGTCTTAGAAGGGTAAAAGATTTATTTCTTCTTTGATCATTTGTTGAGAGTTGTTATTTATTTCAACAGTGGATTTTCTTATAAGCTCCTAAGGAGAGGTTACCCCGTGTGCAGGCAGGGCGCGGGATGGACTTTTCCTGTGCCATATCATCCCAGGGGTGTTGCTGGGATAAAAGCAATGTCTTACAAATACCTGTAAGCATAGTCAGGGGACTACTGACAGGCAGAAAGACAGCTGGGTTAGTGGAAGGGAGCAGGAAACCGGATTAAGATTAGAATATATATCTCTATGTTCATTAGGTGGCCACAACTTTGTATCTCAGCAGTTCATCAAGAGAAAATGTGGGCATGTGGAGCTATATTTAGTCTTGGTTCTCTTCTCTTAGAGATGCCGCAGGCTTTATCTGGAGAAAGTTTTGGGGTTTTTTCTCCCATTCTTCGTCGCCTTTCTAAACTCCCTTCAGGTTTGCTGCAAGTGTTTGCTAAGAGATTAGTTAGGCAGCTTCCATGGCGGAGGTAGCCCTGGGAGGCAGCTCGTTGCTGGGAGGAATGCTCAGTAGGTCAGTGCGTGAAGATAGAAGGAGCTGCCCAACTGAGGCCAGGGATCAGGTATTTTCCTCTTTGTCTCCTACCAGAGACAAAGTGCTTATGGAAAGGTTTGTGGTGAGACATCAAATCCCAGCAGGAGCACAGATGTTCTCACTTTTACAGGCTTACCAATGAACATTTCAGCTTAAACAAGTTTATGGAATAAAAGATTTATTTCTTTTTCCCTAGTAGATGCAGCATCTTAGTTGGACTGTGCAAATATTTTATCGCTCCAGCCACTCAGGATCCTTTGGTCCAGGGCACAGGGCTGTGAGTGGGGATGGGAGAGAGGGAAGGAGGGGGCAGAGGGAGCGTTCAGCAAAATGAAAGTATTCCTTCTCCAAACAGTGCAGTCTAGAGCCTAAATCTGAAATTGAATCTGCTGAGCAAAACCTGTACAATTTTTCTACCTGCCCTCAGTCTGCTTCCTTTCAGGGATGACAGTTTTACTAACTGAAATGAATGGGCTCTCTCGCTCCGGTACCTTTCCTCAGTGCGCGTTTACATCGAGTACTTCAAACACAGAGCTGGGTGATATATGTAGGGGGACAGCTTGCACAGAATAAGCTTTAATGGTTAATTTTTGTATAGCTTTATAAATGAAAGGGACTTAAACCTACTAGCAGTATAGATCACAAGACCTTATGTGGTCTATTCTTCTCTAGATGCACAAGAGATTTACGTGCCTAAGTCCCATAAGAGTTAATGGGAGTTACGCATGTAAATCTCTTCCACAGTGAGATAATAGACCCTTTTATGTATGGATAGCTGGATTCTTACAAAAATCACCTACTGAACAGTAGACTTTATGTCCTGCTCTCTTAACAAATATTTATAAAGCGAGCAGGCCAGCAGATGAGACCAGGAGCCCCCCAAGTTGCCTCCGAATCAGAGAGACCCTTGTGCTCCCATGGAGACAATCTCGGGTCTGCCTCATCCCCATCCTTCCTGGTCTCAGTGCACTGTGGGTGACATTGCTGGTCTGGTTGGGATGTGGTCTCACCGAGGCTGTTGTGGTGTCTCACTTCTTGGCCAGTCCCGCTTGGTGGAGGCTTCTTGCTCTGTGCATTGCACAGGAGATTGGGAGGGTGAGAGCTGCCACCTCTCTCCTGTAAATGTCAGGGTGCGCCTTCCCTGTGTCCCTGCCCCTCAATCCACCTCTGCTGGGGGATTTACAGCCCCAAAGTGGGAAACCCCTCAGCAGAACCGTCCCAGGTCACTGGTAGAGCACAGTGGTGGTGACACTGTGTCCCAAAGCCCAGGTGCTGCTAGTGCTGCACATCTGCTCCCTTCCCGCTCCGGTGCGGCCTCGCTCCCTGGGAAAGCCGGCAGGCTTTGCCTCCAATGGGAACGGTCTCGCGCTTCTCCGTGGGGATATATATATAACTTGGCTGATCTGTATCTGCCAGCCATGAGTCAGATCGAGATCTTTTCCCCCTGTAACATGTAGCTGGAGATAGCCGGTGCCACAGCACACGCGTGTCAGGAACGATCCCCGCGTTTTGCGAGCCGCGGCTCTTTTTGCCATCATTGTTTCTTTCCATCACTCGCCTGCTCCTTCCCGATAGCGATCTGAGGGAGTTGGGCAAGCTGCAGACTTGCCAACCCTCAGCTCCCAGGCCTGGCAGAGCACATTCTGAAAAAAAAAAAGCAACCAACCCTCTAACCCTTGCACTGTGAGGCTATCAGATTAAATCCAAGGGTTTCTACCAGCGGCAGGATGGGAAAAGCCCATTGTTTGTTGATTATCGTATCATCAGCCGCGGCTGATACGAGGATGCTCAAGGAAAACACACTTCGGTTACAGTTGATTTTCAGATTCCAAAATGGTGCTGCAAAGTCTGTGCATGCCTAATTATATTTTATGCTAGGCTGTGCGATACAAAATGTATGCTGCAGCAATCAGTGAGTTAACAGTATCAATCAATTTGTAAACAGATGAAGTCACTCATTCCCAAACTGGTTTTCCAAAAACAATTACTAAATTACAATAGAAAAAAATTGTACAGTTACTGTATTTGTGTGCTGTGTTACAATCAACATACCAGGGAAACAAAACAATTTAATGCAGAAAAATCATCATTCATCTATATTATAATTGCTTCTTTTTCACATCTACAGGGCGGTTAATTAAAATTGTGATTAAATGCGGTCGCGCTGCCTAAGATGTCTTGCCCAAAACAGGTGGTACAGAATTTAAAAGTAAAAAAAATGTAATTAGCATTGGAAATTGAGAAATTGCCTGTAAGAATCAGTGTTAATTTCAGTCAGTGATGAGGTAATTTATAAATGAATGCAGTGGAGGCTGTGCAAATGCACAATTGCCTTCCTGCCTATTCTTAGCATTCTCAGCATGCAGGTGAAAATGTTTTCAAAATATTGAGGTAATTTGAAAATCAATCCGTGCATTCCGTATCTTTCTTCCTCCCCAGTCGCAGCAAACGCTGAACGAATGCTGCCAGAGATGGCACAATGCATCAGTTCTGCACTTTTTGGGGAGTGATATTCTGTGCGTCGTGGCATCAGTTGGAGTTTAGCTACACCAAATGTTTGGCTAAGATCCTTTACAAAGGCCAAAAATGTTGATTGAAGTTCCTGGTAATCCCAAATGTCTTCAGCTCCGGTGTGTGTTTAAACAATGTGGTATCAAAAAAAAAGTAACAGCAACCTGCAGCGAGTTGAAATAGTGCAGCAGAGATACCACGAAATAAAAGAGATGCTAATACGGCACGGAAATCATAATGATTTCTTGTTTAAAATTAGTACAGCGCACTCGAAAAGCCTCGGTAGTACTGATGCATTCTGTAGGAACTCTCTTTTTCAACATGCATTTCAAATTTCATCCTGCAACCATGAAAGAATTGTTAACTAGGTTATGCATACAGAGATTTTCCCTGAGATGAACTTTGTTTATCGGCATTTTGGTGCTTTCTCCTAAAGTTTCAGCTAGCAAATGAGAAATGCTAATTCCTAACAACAACAAAAAAATACAACCTGCAGATACAAAAAGCTGGAGGCAAACCTGACAACAAACAGATATTAAAGATTTAAAATCTTCTTGACAGTCAAAAAAAAAAAATAATCCAAGGCACACATTGCTGGAATTGACATTTCCATGATTTGAACGTCCCCCTTCTTCTCAACTCCACAGAGAGCCCTGGCTTAGTTGTCCCCCCCATCCATTTAAAAATAACTCAGACTTTCGATAACGTGGATTGCTGGGCTGGAATATGGGAAAGCAGTTGGAGTTTTTGAGCAGGGACTTACAGGTGTTGGTATCAGGTTGCTGTAAAACACGAGCACAGTGGCTTTTGAGCAGAACATGCTTTAATTAAAGCAAACTGGTCTTCCTGCAGAAAGCCTGATCTACCCATGTAATTTAACTATTGAAGCCCTTTCTATTAATTTTTCCTTGACATATAATAATGAACTTTTCTTCTGGATGACACTTGGTTGTAGATTTTTTTTTTCCCCTTCCTTTTGATAAGCCCTGTGTACTTCAGAGGCGATTTCGATGCTATTTAATTTACTCATACAAAAACCCCTGCGAAGGGATTAGACCCATGAAGGGACAAGGGGAAGGCCACGCCATGCTGGTCCATGCTGGGATGCTGAGAGGAGGCTGCAGCCCGGCTGGGCAGAGGATGTGGGTGGATATGTGGTGGGATGCTCTCCTGGCCCTGCGCTGGCCGAGCTGGGGAAGGTGAGTGCAGCATCAAGTGCTCTCCAGCAAGTCAATTAACCTCACCATGCTCCTTTTCCCTGTCTATGAGACAGGGAAATACTGCTGAACTCATTCACAGGGCTTTTGCAGAGCTTAATATTTCCAAAGCACTCTGCCATTCTGTGGGACTGAGGAAGAGCAAGTATCATCCGTTGTTTCGTCAGAGGGCGAGCGGATGCCAAGGAATTTGTCTGAGAAAATTACAAATGTATGTTCCTAATAACCAGAATCTCAGAGTTTATTATACAACTGGTTATTCTAATTTAGAGGATGATATTGCTTTTAACTGCCCCCCCTCTCCCCAGTTTTCTGCCACTGAATATAAAGAAGTGAAGGGTAATCACTGAAGCAATGATGATTATTGACTGAAAGGTATTTTACAATGTGAGCTCCGTTATGTGGAGCTTAGCAAGCAGCTGCACTGGTGCATTTGAGCTCCTTATTTTGGTATAGGGGTTCTAAAAATACATCAAAATCCCAGTGGACTGGCATAGGTGCAAATCCTGACCCGACTGCAGTTGATGGTCATACCTGGGTGACTCTGTGGGGACAAGGAACAGCAAAGTAGGGTTTGAAACCCATGGTTGGTTTTAGTGGAAAACTGCAGGATCAAGTTGGTTTGGAAATTCAGGCTCGTCAAACCAAGCTTAAGTTTGGGCTTTTTCTTTTCTGTCATGTGTGAACTCAAAGGAAAGCAGGAGTTCAGGTACTGCTCTGCTGCCATATGCCAGTCCTCAACTTCAGCCACATCTTTTTGGGTCTGAGTTTTCTGGGCCTGTTCCCATGAGGAAAGACCAAATGCCATGAGAAACATGAGCAGGATTTGGCCCCGAACAGGCAGAGCGTACTACTGGATAAACTGAGCCATGGTCATTGTAGTGGTGGGGAAGTGCAGCGAAGGAAAAGTAGCTTCGTGGATTCCTAAAATAGAAAGTAAACGTAAATATTTCTACTTTGCATGTCAGATTTCAATCACTTCTCAAAACAACTGAGCTTCTTGATTTAATTAATTATGGCTCCTTCTTTTTTTTTCTTTTTTTCTTTTCTTTTTTTTTTCTTTTCCTTTTTTCATGTGTGTGTGTGTGTGTGTGTCTTTGGAAAGAGCCAAATGAAAATATCCTCTTTGTTTCCCCTTTGGAACTACTGGAGCTTTCCTCGAGTTTTAACTCTTCCGCCACCCCAACACCCCCAGCCTTCGTTTTTCTATGCTCGTCTTATCGCTGCTGTCCCATGGCAAGCCCCAAAGCCTGGAACATTTTGTAACGACTATGTGACAAATTGTTGGGCTTTTATTCACGTTGGACATCTTTTGCCAGGACTGCTTGTTGTTTTTTCTGTTTGGCTGTGTCATGGGACCAAAGGTGGCTGCTTTTGTGCAGCATGTCAAATCTGGTTAACATGCAGCCATTTATCTTTAAAACCCACTCCTGCACAATGGCAGGGGTGTATTGGGCCACTTGTATGGGCTCCAAGCATCAAACATATAGCTATACACTAAATTTTTTCTCTGCCATCCTCTCTATATGTGTGGATGCACCTCGGGCTGAGGCACTGCGGTGAGCAGGTCATGCAGCAGACAGGATGTTTCATAATTTTGGGAACCTTTTAGAGACAAATTGTACAGGGCAAGTGTAGTGTAACTGAACTGCTGGTTGCCCAGTGAAGTGTAGAAAATCAGATACAGCACAGCCTGAAAGAATGAAACAAGAATTCATATCTATGTATGTACACGGTACTTTATAAACAATTCATATACAGAGAAAAATACATTTATTCTCTTTTTCTCTGCTTATATTTGAGGATTGTGCATGGGGTGTGTGTGTATAAATGTGTTTCTGTGCATGGTATATATTCATACAAATAATATGCCACAGGATATGGGAATAGTCGTATGTGTGATGCATTTATATGCATAAGTGGTAGGTTTTCAGGTTAATGCCTGCTTGACTCTGTGTGTGTGTGTGTAAATGATGGAAAGGTGCTCAGCAAGATGAAAAGATGAATTATCCTAGAAATAAAATAAAAAAGCCCCAAACTTCCACAGCAAAGTTTGCTGCTTGCTTGTTTGTGGGTGTTTTTCTAATGTTTAAGTCACGCAGAAACACATCTGATGAACGTGATTTTCTTATAGATATGGCAATAATTATCAAATAAAGAAGCTGAGGAAGAAATGGGAAAGTTTGATTCACCAAGAAAATGGGGGCTGGCTGCTCAGTCTTGGTGCCTTTTTGCAGTTGAAGCATTTGAGATAGCAGGACTCAATGTTTTTTTAATGATTTGCTGTGTTGTGTAATAATTATACATATAGTGCAGTGAGGTTACTTGGAGGAACACCGCACTATGTATGGGGTTTTTTTTGAGTAAAGGACCCAGGAGATTGCTTTTCACTTTGAAAACAATCCCTAATATCAGGAAAATGCTCTGTTTGTTTATGCGTACATAATGCAAGTTTGTCCGCCTGGGAACTGCAGCAAATGGGAGAAGTATGCATGGATTTCACAGGTAACAGGATTACGTGGGCACATAATTGATCCATTTGGAGAAAAAAATGACAGTGCTCTAAAGATGCCTAGGCTTTGGAGATGGAGTTTATGAAACAGGCATTTGTAAATTCAAAGGAATCAATATGTCAATTTTATTACATCTCAGGACCAGCTGGGCATTAAAGGAGCAGTAGCCTTTTTAAAATTGCAGCTGCGTATTCTTGCATTGTGTACCTTTCTTAAAAGGCTTTGAATTTCAGAAAACGTACTTTTAGCAGCGCTTTGCACCTTTTCAGTGACTGGTCTGCATGGACAAAAAAAAGACACAAAACATTACATTGTGTTAGTTTTCCTCTTAAGCCTCGATTGGTAAAAACTGCCAGGCTTCAATTACACCATGCAAAATTCTTACTAATAAATATACACATGGAAGGAGGCAAATGCCTGTTCCTATCCCAGAAGTTGAAAAAAATATTTGAGGTTTTACATCGAGGGCTCAGCCGATGTTGCAGGGGCAGCATCATAACATGAGGTACCTGAAAGCATCCATTAAATATTGCACGTGAAATATGGTCTGAATCATTGTAAAATGATATCTTCTCTTCCTTCTCAGTAGGGTTTAAACCCTCAGATGATTAAATTTAGTGAAAAGCTTAGGTTGCTGTTTCTGTTTGGTTTTTTTTTTTCCAGAGGACAGCAGTCTTCAGCAGTTCAGATTTGGAAATGCAACTTTTCACACAAATTTGCAGTGCAGCATGGAGGGAGATGTGAATGGAATTTGGGTTGCAGCGGTGGTTGGTGCCCATAGGCTCTCAGGGACAACCCAAAGAGACTCTGAATCCCAAAGATGCATTCTCAAAGAATTAATAGTTTTGCCTTTGGAGAGCAGGTTATCCAAAGAAAAATTGAAGCTTTCCAGAATATGTTGCACACTCCTCTACCTGAAAAGCATTTGAGTGAAGGCTGTGTTGGCAAAATCCATGCATGTCTCAAGCTTTCAGTAGATATAGGGTTGTGTTCTCTCCTTTGCTTGCTGGTGGTGTTGTTGTGGACCTGATGGCTACAGCTATTCTGCAACTCCAAAATTATTATTAACAATGCCAAAAAGAATCACTGATTTGGGGTACCAGTCTCTGGACAACTCCAGTGCTTCCACACATCTGAAAATACACTTAAAAATATTTGAGTCTTTGAGTCCAAAGAAAGAGGTACCCGGGATTAATAACTACTGCTCCCTGAGACTTCTCTGCCTTCTCAGTTTCTCTTTTATCATGACCCTCTCTGATCTTCTATAATGTTCCTCCATCTCCTTTTGCACAGCTTCTTTTTATTTGAGCTCACACTTTTCAGGCCAGCCTGGCTACAGACAAGGTCTCTCTGTGGTGCTCCAACCTGCACAGTAATTCTACTTTTTCTTGCTTGAGGATCTCTGCTTTCCACAAGGTATGGTTACAGTCTTTCTCTGGTGGTCTGATAACATTTAACCATGTAGATGTAAATTAAATGATGGGGATCATGCCATAAATGAGCTTATTATCATCAGAGAGTCACAGGACCATCTAATGGTTTGGGTTGGAAGGGACCACAAAGATCATCTAATTCTATCCAATGTATAAAGTAGGTGGAGTATTCTATATACTTATATCCTACTATAGCTCCCTCTCCCCTCAACAGAAGTATGAAGTGAGTATGAAGGAGAAAAAGTCACATTTTCCCTTAAAGAGTATGGGAAAGTAGACACAAACAATACCAGATGGTTAAGCAGTGTTTCGTGGTCATAGACTTAGCATGAATTAAAACTTCATTGTGAATGATGTACCTTTAAAACCTTTTTTAAAAAAATATTCATGTACTAAGGAAGACATGGAAAAAGAAATTCACAGTGTTTTCATAGAAAGTTTTGGCATCATAGAAAATACAGATGACCTTCTGCCAAGCAGTGATTCTCAGAACTGATGTGAATTCACATAAATTGAGTGGATGGAAACTACACAAACTCAATAGATAGGAGTTTATGAATCTTTAGAAGTAAGACTTCCTTTCAGTGTAGCTTTGCCTGCATGCTTGGGGGTAAAAGGTGTGATGCTGGACAGGGTTTGGAGCAACCTGGTCTACTGGAAGGTGTCCCTGCCCATGGCAGGGGTTTGGAACTGGATGATCTTTAAGGTCCCTTCCCACCAAAACCATTGTGTGATTCTATGTACACACCTTGTTCATCTCAGCCCTCCACTAGTGATAACTGCTCTAAATTCACATTTTCCAAGCCACACTGCAATCTTCACTCAAAAGATGTCATCCCCTTTCATGGTCGCTAAAGAAGAGCAACCGAAAGTAGGAAGAGTTGAAGGGACTTGGTCAAGGCGTCGCAGCTGGAAACAGCTGGAACTTAAAACAAAAAACTAATAAAACCAGAGGTCATATTACAATCCTGGTTACCTCTGCACAGTCCCAGAGCCACTCTGTGGGTGGGTAGCATTTACATTTTGTCTGTTCTTCAAATATAACTCTAGAAGCAGAACAAGGCCTCCCAACATAGGATAGGGTGGAAAAATGGCAAAATGCAACCCTGCCATCAACCTGATTGATGGTCCTTCCACTGAGATCATCATAACAGCTTCTTCAGAGACTTTTACAGTCTCTGCAGAAGTGTGGGAGGCACTGCCAATATCCGCAGATCATTGGCATGATAGACCGTAACGGCTTCTTCGGAGCCGTTCCGGTCTATCGTGTCAATGCGTACTTAGGGAGTCCTCAATGCATGGATCATTGACACGGCACTACATAACGGCTCCTTAGAAGCCATTACTGGGTATCAAGTCAATGCATACTTAGGGAGCCCTTAATGCACGGACCCACGCAAGTTGACTTGCTCTGAATACTAACAATCCTGGGGAAGAGTAGTTACTGCCTATGCCACGGAGGGGGATTAATAATACCTGCCTGCGACAGCTCGGCTCGGGCTCCGCGCTCGCGACACCTCCCTGGGAGAGGTGCGGCCACTCCCGGGCTGGAGCGCTGCACGGGAGAGCCCAAAATCACTGAACTTTTGCTCCTCTGCTGATGTCTTTTTATTTCATAAAATATGCAAAAAACAGAAACGCTCTCAATTTGAGGTGGGAGAGCAGAGGCAGCCCGGGATGAAACATTTAAAGTTAAAGCCTTGAGAATAAGTGGTTGCAGTGGGGATGCTGGCAGATCCTCACACACAGAGCAGTAGTACTGTGGATTTTACTCCTCTCAAGTACTTCGCTGTAGTTCTCAAATATTCCATATATTTATGATGACCCTTGCAAGATGCTTAGCATCAAGCTGGCAAAAGTGGCCCTCTAGAAGGAGAAATTGTTAAATATCCCATCATCCAGTGGACAGTTTGTCTTGGATTTGTTGACCCAGTCCCTGGGGAGCATTGGTTGAGACTTTCCAAATCATCGCCGCGCCTCTGCTTTGACCTGCAAAGGCGCATCCCCTTCCTTTGGCTTCCTCCAGACAAGAGATCTCCGTACCGAGTTAAAAATGCTTCTAGTTTGCTGTTGTTGATATTTTTCTTTTGTGTTCTGCTTGCTGACTGACATCTGCTATCATGCTAAGCAGGTGTTCCTGTGTAAACGAACGTGCCCTGTTTGTGTTTCGCCATCCTCGCTACTGCGCACCCAAATGAGCAGCATGATTAAGAATCCTGTAAATTTTTGAAAGGAAACGGATGGCTGCCCTACTAGAACATAATTACACCGTTCCAACATCCGCAGCTCACTGCTGCAGCCGAGTTGGAGAACAGCAGAAATTAATAATATATAATAGCATCATTCTCGTAATTTATAAATGAAATAAAGTAGAGAGGAGATTCTGCTGATATGCATTTTCTTCTTAATTCTGCAAGACAAAGTATAGATTAGAATTTTACTGGGGTGAAACCTGGCCAGCAATATCACACTAGTTGCAAGTGTAGGGCCTGATTCATGAGAGGGATTTTTGCTTAAGGAAAAGAGCTAATATCTTTTATTGGACTAGGGGAAAAAAAAAAAGAGTATACAAAGCCCTCTAAAGGCAGCTCTTAAGGCAAGGAGGCCAGGAAACCGCCACAGATCCTCTACCCACTTTTTAGCTCAATTCATTTGTAGGTACTGCAGGAAGAGTTTGCTGCGTGGTGGAATTTTTTCCCCTGGCTAAAATAATACACTATCATAGGTCACCCCCTCAGAGAGCAGAGAGGATTAATCAGCTAAAGATGTTGTCTAATCTCCTATTTTTGTTGAAAAACAGCAATGTTTTCAAAAACAATATTTTGAGCTCCAGAGATGTGCCAAAAGGAGCTGTACTGCGAACCCCTGCTCAAGCCAAGCCTTGGAGTTGGTGCTGTAATCTTGCTTCTCAACCCCTGCTTAAAAAAAATACGACTTTCTGAAGACAAAGAAGTATTATTTGTAAAGACTAGGCTGTATGACTTTTATTTTTTCCACTGCATGCTAAATGGCTTTTATTTTACTTCTGCAGCTGCCCAGATATACTTGTCTGGGTGACGGCCCAGCTGAGTTCTGCTCTTCCTGGGATAAACTCATTTGGGAGAGCTACCAAAACCCCACAGCAGTGTTTACTTACAGGTTATTTAGGGGTATTTTTATCAATTTTGACACTGTAAGACTCTAAAGAATGATAACTGCTTTGATGGGAAAGGTCAGCATGGACTCCCCAAGTTTAACACAGCAAACACAAATGTACACAGAAATATTTCTATTTTAAACTAAGGAATATGTTTGAGTCTTATTCTTCTAAAGAGCCCCCTTAATAATTTGTTTCTGAGGAAATATGTGCATATACAGATTTATTTCATTAACAGGTATTTATTTAAGTGGGCTGCACTGTATTTAAATCTCTGAATAGTTTCCATTACTTCCTCCGCTCACTTACTTCAAGTTGACTAATTTTAATAAGGCTAAGGTGCCTAGGGTCTTATTGAGTGTTCAGTTTGATCAATATGGCTAAATTAAAATAGTGCAAAATATAAGCAAATGTACTCTAACAACTCAGTGAAAAATGTGGAGTGCACCAAACATTGATTAGCGTTCCACAGACATTAATTTGTTGTTTTAAGTACACTAATGCTGCTCAGAAGCTGCTCAGGCACACCATCCACCCCTCTGCAGCCCCGGTGGCTTTCATGGCACTGCTCTCAGCCACAGGCAGAATTTGGCTCTGTGTCCTGCAGAAAACAGCCTGGGCTCACCAAACCTGGCCCATTCCAGCAGCATTCCTGCACTGCTCGCAGAGAAAGCTTGGATCACACCTAAGGGTAGCAGAAGGAGGACAGGCCCGATTACTTGCACGAGTGGAGACTGTTTAATAATCATATTCATTAGGAATTTGGGGCCATACATCAATTCTATACGTGCGTTTTTAAGACAGGCCCAGACTCTTAGGGAAGTGGTTCTACGTGCAAGAGGGTATTTGTTTTTGCCCTCCTGTAACACCACAATATTATTGTCATGAAAGATTAATGTCAACCCCCACCTGGTATTAAATTGCTTTTGGTAGCCCTTGCATTCATGTCTTTCTGCACAAGACAAAACCACTTTTAAAGTAACTACATGCATCCTCAAGTGGAATGGCTGTTATTACTGGGTTACATTTTATTTTTCATATGTTTTAGTTGTTGTGGTAGCTGTTTTTCCCGTGGATATGATGTTCAGAGCAAGGATATGGGATCAGGAACTTGATTTTAGGGCAGGAAAAAAAAAGACAAGCTTTAGAAAGTAGGATCTTATCGGAGTCTTGTTGATGGGTGTTGTACATGTTAATTATATGATTTGTTTCATACTCTAACAAAAAGCTGAGTTTTCCACATACTAAAAATAATTTGGTTTTCCTTCTCATTCCCCTCCTTTTTCTCGGTTAGTGAAAGCCTGAGATTATCATACTTTGACATCCAATGCTTGCACAGAGTTTTTAATGATTTCTAAAAATACAGAAGCAACTCTTTAACAATTATACTTTCATATAATTTTAAACAGTTTCTGATATCTTTCTTGTTTTTTTAGTAGTTTTTCCCTCTACCTGTAGTGTGATCTTTCTGCTTATCTTTAATCTCCTTGGTAAGTGATATTTTCTCTAACAGTTCTTCCTTTCCCTGATACCATCTTGTCCTATGTGGCCAAAAAATAATTTCACATGAGCAGAAGCTCATTTAATGGGAGGTAAATCAGCACAGAAAGAAAGATAAGAAGAAATAAACAGGAGACAGTTCATGTGTTATAAAAAAAAAAAAGAAAAATAAAAACTTGAAAGCAAATGCAGTCGCATTTAGGAGAAGTAAATTCTGTGAAGATGGAGTAAAATATGAAAAGCATTTCTCTAGTTTAAACTCCCCAAGTAGAGCTATAAACAGCAGAAGCATTTGGAAGTTCCCCCCACCTTTTTTTTTTTTTTAAAATAAAGCTGGATCTTCAGCTTCTTAACCTTCCACATGACAAGTAGAGCACACTGAGCAAAAGCAATTTTTAAGTCTCTTAACAAACATCTCAAGTGAGGAGAACAGTCCAGGTGCAGAAGAACTGACTTTTCATTTGTAACTATGCCAAAAAAAGTGCTTAGGGTTTGTTGTTGTTGATGATGTTTAGCTTTGGTGTGTGACAATCTTGATTTTTTCCAGCATTTTACATGTTTGGAGTTTTTAATATCAAAGGTATTGCTCTCTGTAAACAAGTGTAAGTTTACCAAGGCAGCTTCACTTACACTCTTCCCTTGTAATCAGATGTGGAAATTACACCCTCCCTTTTGGCTACATGATAATTATACATTTCAGCATACAAAGGATTGTCTCTGTTTCAGTTGCTGGGATGAAACAGTGAAGGCACTTGGGAAAATATATTATTATTTTAAAGGACAGTGCCATAGCAGTTTTTAGTAAAAGTGAAGTTTGTAATCACAACTATGATCAAGATACTTTGATACTTATGTATACAAACATATTTCTATATATGAGGGAGAGCAAGAGAGAGGGAGAGTAGTTAAAAATAAAATTAAATGAAGTTACATGAGCACAGAAGGTGAAACTTAGCCCATGTGCCCAGGGCCAGCAGTCAACCTTCTCCCTGCTTAAATCTCACCAAAGCTTTATCTTGAGGGTGAATTTTATCTCAAAAACATAATTTATTTAGAGAGTTTAACAAAGTTTGTCTGGCTTTGTCTTGCTTTTCTCCCCCTTCTTTTTCCTGGCTGTTCTATTTCACTCACTTAGAAATTTAGCCTGAATCGCTTGTGCATCTATCAATTTCCTTGCAAATGCTGGGTGCAGAAAGAATTCAGAATCAAGCATTGCTCGGAAAGAGCTGTGGGAAAAAAATTACATATGCAGCAAAACATGTTAGAGTTGTGTTTTGACAGTTTCATGACCAAGCCAAAAAATATACATTTTTTTTTGTACCTGGCGCAGTTTCACAAAAATGTCCCCTCAGGGAATAGTCATTTTTTGTCAGAATCAACTGTTTATTTACTTAAAAATCCAAAAGTTTTGCCTTGCATTAGAATCAGAATTGCTGAAGGTTAAAGTGCAAAATCAGCTCGCCGTGTTGCCTTTGGTGTAAAAGCATGGTTTGTGTCACAAGAGAGGGATAAAAGCGTCAGCAGGGACACAGGATGCAATGCAAATGGGACACACGTTAAAAATGGGGAAAGTGAGGTGTGTGAGGTCTCTTGCTGTGCATCCACAGCCAAGCCCTGGCCCAATGGCAAGTGCTGGGTGACCACCTGGCCCTGCCACTGCTGTGACTGAGCGCTGGTAACACTCCTTGGGGCTGGACACAATGGGTTTGTACAACTCAGCCCAAGCCTGGCAGGGTTTGTACGGTGACAAGAGTGTTGGGAGCTTTGCAGCTGTCCATGGAGATGTTCATGGCAGGCAGAACTTTGAGTGTCCCTCTCTTGTGCACCTTTCTGAGTGGGAGGGATCAGGAAGGACTCAGGGCTTCCCACCAGGATGGTGCACACCAGTGGAAGAAGCTGACCTTGTGTCTGAGGTTGACCTTGTGTCCTGCTCCAAGAGTGCTGCCAGTCCTGTTTCTGTGTCCAAATGCAACCTAAATGTCGTGCCAATGTACAGAGTGTGAGGCTGGGGAGCCCAGGGTGGGACTGTGGCCTCCCTGCCTTCAGGGAGGGGTTATCCCCACTTCCCCCACATTATTCAGGCCATACAGGCATGCTTGGGACAGAACCCAGGTCATAAACAACTCCTGAGATCACGGGAATATCAGAAGATTTAGTGACTTTTAAATCAATGTAATTGTACCAGTAAAGAAGAATTAGGTCTCCCACCCTGAAGTTTTTTTCCGGGCTAAAACTTGGTGCTCTCAGCTGAGGGATTATTTTTCTTTCATTCTCACTTTTATCTGTGTATGCACATAAACAATTAATACTTTTTGCCTGTATCAGTTGATAAGACTGCAGATTAACAGAAATGCACTGTGTCAGATGCACTTTTGCCTATATAGTTACCTCGACTGCAGCTGCAAACTGTTGGGGCTGGCAGGCTGACCTCTCACACTGGCTGCCAGCCATGGCCAGTGAAGGATTTTGAGAGTTTTTTTACTAGGATTTTTAACATAACTATTTATTTGGGGAAGCAATTTGCATCAGGGGAAAAAAAAACCCCAACCCAAATGTAAATACAGATTTCCCCAGGAGATTAAAAGTAGTCCAAAACTAATAGCCTAATCTAATTGACATAATAATCATCACAGAATATATCTGAGGGGTCTAATCCTACCCTCGTGGTCTCTCTCTGAAGTCAGGGACTCAATATACCTGTCTGGATTTGAGTTTACCCTTCATATCCCACTTATAGCAGGGGAGCAGCTTTTGTCTCTATGGTGAATAATATTTTGCAAATTAGTCTTCACTTTAAAAAAAAAAAAAGCAATATATAAGGTGGGGAGGGAATCTCTCCTGACTCACACTCACGGGGCGGAGGTCACAGCCGGAGCTACTCTGGTAGGAAAGAATTGAGCATCACACCAAAAAATAACATGAAAACCGTGAGTCAAACTGAGGAAAAGGGAGTTATTCACAGATAAGGACAGTTCTTCGTCCTGACCAAGTGTTATCATTACTGTGGCAGTTAAAGGTGTTCCTCCAGCCTCCTTAACTTTGCCTTTTTCCCCGTGGATTTATTAGCTGTTCCTTTTCCCTGCCCACCTCAGAGGCCCTGTGTTTGCCCAGCCTGACAAGCCAATACCCAATCCACAGGGTTATCACTGCTCCAAAGCAGGCAGGGCTGAGCCCAAGGCAGTGCTGTGGTGGGAGGAGGGACTGCCAGCCGTGGGGAAGTGAGGTGAGGTCTCCCTGCACCCCGCAATCCTCCCTGGGCTCTTTGGGAAAAGTTCTGTCCCGACTTCCCAAAAGTCAGGCGGCCTTTTGCATTTGTATTTTCCTTGAGTGGAGGGTCTGGGAGCACAACTAATGTGAATATGGCATATGTACCATATAACTTCTGAGGTGCTTATTCCCACAACAACCTAGGAAGTATTTACAGTGACCCCACTGTGCTACCTGGGGAATTTCTCCCCAGGTGACAGAATCAATGTATGATTTTTTTTTTTTCCCCACAGCAAATTAAAAATAACCCCTAAAAAACTCCCCAGAGTTGTTAGGGCAGAGACACCTCTTCCACCAGCACACAGATATGATATAGCTTTAATTTGTATTCATCTTGTCCACTGGGGCTAGAAGATGGAGGAGCTATTATGAAACCTTTTTTTTTTTTTTTTGAATTTTCTTTATTCACTGTTTACTATGCCAGGCTGACATGATATGATTTGTGCGTTGCAGGGTCACAACAAGCTACTTGCAGGACAATTTGCTGAATCAAGAGGGTGATTGTGTCTGGTGCCAGTCAGTCGCAATTAGGGCCAGGATCAGGGAGGCCCAGAGCTTGTGTATCGTCTTGGGCAAACCTCATAGAAATCAGCTCACCTGAAACTAATTGTCACAACAGAGACCTTATGCAAATGAGCCCTAGGGTTAGCGTGGGAAAAGAAAAACTGTCGCAAAGATAGGTGACCTGCTGAGCAGGGGGTCTGTTGCTGGGGAAATCTTTGTTCAATGAGTTAAAAAAATGTTCGCATTGTTCCAAATCCAAGAAAAACGTAGCAGATCCTCTCCCTAAGAAAGCGTGGCGAGCACACTCATCTGAAAGTCCAATAAAGTGGCAGCCAGCTTTCGAGCCGGTAATAAATTGGAAGTCTTTATTCTTTATAAGGGCTGCAGAAGGAAAATGATTTTACTTTGCAAAGGGGCCTTTAAAGTTTAGCAGCTCGCAGTGAGCCGGCGTTTAAAACTTTGCTCCCTGCCTAACCTGTTGGATCCCAGCGGATTTCCTGACCTGAGGTTTTAGCAGCTGGAAAAAAACATCCCTCTTGCTCCCAGGGCTTGCTCTCGTATCGCGGCAAGATGTTGGGTGTAGAGGGCAGGAACAAACTGGGGAGCAGATCCATGCAGATCTTCCTGTAGAAATCTCCGGGGATCTGAGAACTCTCCAACTTTGAATGTCTCTTCTCTCGGTGCCTTCCCGCCAGTGAGACGGGCAGGTTGGAGGGTTGCAAACATAATTGTGAATTAAGCACATTTAACAACAGGATCACTGACGTCTGCACGCGAAAGCGGCTGTTTCTGACATGCTTCCCCTCTCCCTTTTTCTCCTCTGCCTCCAGCCCAGGCAGAGAAAAGCATAATTTTCAGCAAGCGCATTACACAACATTTGTCTTGTTCACTCCTTCCTCTTTAACAATTTTTATGGGGGTTGCTCAACACGTTCTAAAATAGGACTGGAGACGATATAATAAAGTGCTGAACCGATGATATACGCGGCAGTTTATGCTGTCAATGGCAAATTCAAAAGAAAGGGATGCAACACGCTCCAAGTGAAGAAATGCAAGCCCGTGCCCTATAAGCACAGAGTGAGAGGCAGCCAGGGTATTTTTGCACGTAAGGCTTTTCCAAAGAGGTTGACGGGGACAGAAGCGAGATTAATTGCACTAAGAGATACTGGACAAATTTCAGAGCCACGAGTGGCTCCGCGCTATCATCGGAGGCAAAAGAATAGTTATTTTGTTTGGTTAATAATTAGAGCTGTGCTTTCGATGGGGCTGCTTTAAAGGGGTGAAATGTAGATGGTATCAGACCAGCAAGTTCGGAAATTAACTTCCTACTCACCAAACATCATGGAATAAGGAAGGCTTAAAAGAAATGCAGATTAATCACCAACTTTTTTTTTTTTTTTTTGATCTCTTTTGTCCCTTTACCACTGTCTGAAATAATTTCCACAAATAGGAGACGTTTCACAGTGGGTATGAAGTGCTCAGCTTTCACTCATCAAACTTTAATCGGAACTGCATTTTAGTTTTTGAATAAAGAACACTTAAAAAATTTAGATGCAAATTATTTTGCATTATTCATGCTCTAAGTGTCCTTGTAGATTTAAACACTTCTGAGGCCACCTTGATTCAAGTAATTACCTAGGCCCTCACTGCTCCATCATGAATAAGGTATTTTGTACAAGTAAAGTATGCACCCGATGAGCTTTTAAAGTGGCTTTACACTGAACTTGTGTATTGCTTCTCCTGCATGAGTGGTTCGAACATGCCTCGCAATCTGTCTCAGGTGGGAAATCCTGGCAGAGCATCCATGAGTGACGGAAGGAAGCCTACCAGCCTCGGCGCACACTATTTCTTTGTCTTCGCAGAAGAATCTCAAAGTGATTCTCTCGCTCGAGTCTTATGGCTCCTCTTGAAAGTCTGAGGGAGCAATAGCTGCTAGGAGGGAGAGAAATGACAGTCATTTTTTGGTTAACTCTTCGTTCCCCACCCCGGCACCCCTCCGCCTGCTGCCTGTGCTCAGTCACTTAAGGCATTCACAGAAGATAATATAAGTCTTCCTACTTTTATGTAGCATTGTACATCTGCCTCCCCATCTGTCCGCTCAGCCTCCCTCCCCTACAAGCTCTAGGTACCACCTGAGCGGGATTTTTCACACAATAGAGCCAGCCCAGCCCCGAGCAGCCTGCCTGGGAGTTGCTCCCAACAAAATTGGCTGTGGGAGGGCAGGCTAAGCCTACATCTACACATATATTGCCAGCAAAATGAGCTTGCAAGAGTTAAATTTAATTGGCTGAATCTCATAGTTGGCGTTTGTTGCAAAGTGCCCATAGTTTTTTGTTGTTTTTTTTTTTTTTCTTCTTTTCCAGCTACATTGCTTTGAAGAATTATAGGAATTTTATGATGTGCTATTGGAGTTCCACTGGCAGAGATTACAGTAAAGGGGTTAAAGTTGGTTTACATTAAAAAAAATTATGCAGAAACCAATAAAAATAAACACACTCCAGTAGACTAAACTTGCTGGGCTTTTAGTTTTAGCTTAACAATAGAAGTTTAGACGACATCCAACATTGCAGCTTTTAGAAAATTAGTTGACACTCACAGTTGATCATCTTTACTACACAGCGGTATAATTAATATTTAAACATTCTAATAATGCAGCTTGCTTTGCATGCACTTTTCAGCCCCACTACAATATATTTTATCAGGAATACTGCTAGCTTTTTCTTAGGTAATGTCATTTTTAAAAGTTATATTTAAAATAGGTTATTGGCTTCTTGCTCAGTGCAAAAGAAATATCAATAGGCCAATAGGCAGGTTTCATATGTCAGTTTGTGATTAAAGTCTGTCTTTATTGAAGACAATAGAAAATATATAAGGGGCTACTTCATTGCCATCATCATAAAATAAATATACCCAGAGACTGTTGGTTTAGTTGGAATTGGTCATCTTTCTTCATGCTTTCTATAATAAGAGGAACTTTTAATATCTTGATACAGAGCAAAGTGAGGCAATGCCCCACAGATCTGTGAAATACTGCACCTCTGACACCCACTCACTGCCAGAAAGCCTTTAATAAAGAAGTCAGACAAGTAAAAAAAAAAACAAACCTGAGAGTTTTCACTTAAGTGTTGTCAGGGTTAAGCCTTCTGTCTGCCTGGCATTTGAGTAAAATTGTGAGAAATGGTCAAAATGAGAAGGGACTGTGCTGGTTTATTTACTTAGGAGAGTTCTTTCCTTTTCAGGCGAGGCAGGGAGGAAAAGTTGTTTCAGGTGCTTTGCTCATCAGCTTAATCTGCCTGATTAGTGTAAGGTGCCCTTTATTTCTTGAGTTATAACTTCTAGCAGGGGAGGCTGTTGTTCTCTAAACTGGTCTGGACTCTTCCAGAGTTTTCTCCTGGAGTATTTCACACCCATGGGTCCTCCTGATGCCAGCCAGGAGGTTGGAGCTGCCTGGCTATTATTAACCCCTGTAGATGAGTGGGCACCACTGGCAAAATCCATTCCCATGGCTCCTTTAGGCTGATCCAAGGAAAAAACCCAAAACCACATGGGCAGGTCATAAATACCTAAACTCTGGCTGCTGTGTCATGCAAGGAGGATCTCCTGAATTTCCCAGCTGGAGAAAGCATCCTGCAAAATGAGCTCCTGGTATAGCCCTCGGCCTTGCAGCTATTTAGTGGGATGCTCAGAGTGTTTTTTTCACAAGAGATGGGTTTTGTTAGGCAGGCCTGCTCTGGGTTGCAAAGGTGCCTGAAGCTCAGCTGAGAGCCCAGCCCTGGGTTTTGTCACGTTTCATTGCAAGTTTGAAAGCAGGCCTATTTCTATTAATGCTGTTAATAAGAGACATATGTTTTGTCAAGCAAAACCACCCTTTCATTAAAACGGAGAATAATTTCATGCTTTTTTTTTTTTTCTTACATTCATGCAAAAATAGCCATTTCCCCAACATGTCCCAAAAAGCTAAGTTGGAGAGTGTGTGTGCAAAATTTTACCAAGCCACAGATATTCCCAGGCCAGATACCACTAAACACAAACTCTCAGCGCCTCACCACTTTAAGCCAGTCCTAGGGCCTCAGCCTAATTGCCTGGGAGGCAATGGGAGTTTTTAATTTACTTAAAAAGTAGCAGAAATGGGCTTTAAACATTTTGTGTGTGCAGTGACCGTATGACTGACGCCATGAGATCCATAGCATGTGTGAAAATGGATTGCATATTGCTGGGAGCTTTCCCTGGGCTCTGCCATGGATCGCCTCATGTCACGTGTGCCTGAGAAGAATTTGGGGATGGGGTTTGGCTGGGAGGTGTCTCTGGGTGTAAAACAAAGTTGCCTTGTCTTGGAAAAGGGCGCGTGGGAGCCGCGCTGCCGCGTGCGCTCCGTCCATAGGGCAGGGGTGGAAGTGGGAGTTTTAAGGAAACAGATAAACAGCACATAGAAAGTGCTTTAAAAATAGGGCCATAACTTCCAGCCTCGCCACGTTGTGACCCGAGTTATGGGTGAGAACTGCCCTGACTTGTACTTGTCAAAAGAAACCAGAGCTGTGAGATGCTGCGATAGAGACTTTTGGGGTTGAGTTGGGAGCAAACCACCTCCCGTGGGGTGGCTTGCTTCTCCTTTATCAGGTTTTGCTCAGGAAGGGAGTTACACACACCTTGGCTGCAAATAACTAGAAGAGCGTGATCTATTTTAAACCTGCTGCTGAGGTGGTAAAGAAAAGATAAGTTGAAACCTAACTGCTATCTTGCTTGTGTGTGTGACAGATATGGCCAGAAATGGATAAAATTAAAAGCATTTTATTTTTCATATGCTAATAGCAACCTGGATGAGGGGGAAAACACAGAGAACGGAGCAGCAAAGTCAAGAGGTTTCTATCAAGTATATTTCTCCCATTACCTAAATTATAGGACTCCTTTCCCCAAACTGATATACATATTTTGCGTCTAAAAGCAAATTCTATAGTAGAGTTTGATTTCAGCATCAACCTTATGGCAGCCATGTGGGAGTGAGATTATGGGACATGTGGAACAAAAGTCTTCCAGCCAGAGGAGGCCTTCTGAGCATAATGATTCTTATTTAAATCAGTCTATGTTTTATTACTCAGCTGGGGAGGGGGGAAGGAAACCAAGGAAAAGAATATTTCTTTAAAACCACCGTCACCTGAATTGCAGATGAAGAGAAATTAAGTAGTTTTCAGCCTGCAGAATGGACAAACATTTTCATATCATAATAATAATTTCAAGCAATCCTCAATTTTATTTTTTGGGTTTTTTTTTTTAATTTTACATTTAAACTTGTTTTTCCTGTTGGCGTGCCTGCCGATTCATTTGTAAATGTGCTTTAAATTCCTTTGTATATTACAATGAATGCCACCTCTTTAAACGCTCTTAGTAATTTAGCGAACTTCTTTGCCAGTGGGTGAAAGTACAGTATTGTACATGCATAAGAAAAGGTACATTCATTATGCTTCACGTATGAAAAGGTATATTAGGAACGGTTTTGCTTAAAGTGGAGGGGTGAATGGAGGAGCCCCTGATCCATCATAGGGCTTTTGCATGTGTGAGAATGTGTCTCTGTGAGCCCCGACGTCCCGAAACGCGGGTTGGGAACCTACCGGCAAATGTGTGCCTGTGAAACCTGAGAAGATTTATAACAAGTAGGTAATCGGTTCAGGCCCATGCGAGGGGAGCGGGAGCGAAAAGCTCACGCTGGGGCTCAACTGGAGTTTTAAGGAGAGGGACAGAAAACCTCAGGGTCTGGTTTCTCCCATCTCTGTCCATGGCTGTCACCAGGCTCCACGCTGTGCCATGGGAAAAGGTTTGTGCCAGGCAGAGGCTTGGGATACTCCTGTGATTTTAAATGTGTCTTGGTGTCGGGGATGATGCCTGGAGCTTGCCACACAACCCATTTGTGGTGTGCCATAGGTGAAGGGACAGAAGTGAGGTGGCCCTGGGAGCCTGGTCTTGCACTGCTTCCCACCTCCATCCCACAGATCCTGGCTCTTTCCACGTGAAAAGGAAGGTTTAGTTAATGGAATTTTCCTTAGCGTGAAAAATACATCTGTGCTGTGATGAAAGGTAGAGGGTGGATATGGCCAGGCAGGGACAGCATCTCTGAGGAGTGCATGGCCACACTGAAACAGATCCTGCTAATTGACTCCCCCTTTTTCTTGAGACCCCTCACTTCAGTAAGGTGAGTGGGATTCAGGCCCTTGGTTCGGCATTTCTGTGAAGAACAACCACAGCCTTGCGGAGAGGGTTGGTCAGTTTATGGCCAATAAACATAAAAGTTGAGAGGGTTTCAATGAAACATTATTCTCCAACCAGAGGTCATTCATTTTGCACTTACTCCTTTATGTGGTTTCTGAAAGTTTAATTTTAAGGAGAGGATGTGGTACGCTCTGTTTGTTTTCTTTCTCTTTCCTTCTCTTTCTTTCTTTCTGAGCTCCTTACTTCGAATTAATTTCAGGGAAACGCGTGCGAATGCTTTCCAGTGGCATGCCAGCTGTCATTTTTCGATCAGAGTGTAGGGGGGAAACACAGAGTTTACTTACAAGACGCAATTTTAAGCTTGATTCATTGAAATAAGTGTCACTGTAAGGCAGGCGAGGCAGAGCTAGCTTTCATTAACATTCTTCAATTCTGGAGCCCATCAGGAGGTAGATAAGGTACCACTGGGTCCATCCACCTCCCGGACCACAGGAGGACAATGCCAGGAATGTTTGCAATGTGTTTCTATTTTTGTCACACCTATGTGTGGCCATCCATCTGGTCTTAATCAATCAGTCTCATCCTGGAGCTTTGCTGTTCTCCCAGCTGAAATAATACACTTCTTCAGCAAGAGCTGTGCCTCAAGGAGGGTCACTACTCACCATTCCCCAGACAAGGCATATTAACAAGGCTTACATATTTGTAAACATAGGTAAACCCAGGAGGGGTGGTTGGGAAGGAACATTTTGAAATATGAATATTTTATGAATAAACCACTGTGTTGTTTACTTAGCGATATTACACAGGAAAACTTGATGAAGTACTAGAGGTAAATTTGTTTTAGCAAAAAAACAACAACCTCAACCCCTCAGAAGCACTGAGACAAAGATAAATGATGAAAGAGAGAATGATCCACCATCCTGTTCAAGCAGAGGTAGCATATATAAAGTATGTTTTTGAAAGAGCAGAGAAGTGGGTGGTGAACACTGTAAAGTGTGCCATTTATTTATTTAGATTGCACATCAGGAGATAAAACAAATGAAAACTCTGACTTGTTAATAATTTACATATAAGTGGAAAATTCTTACATGCTGTTAAGATACCTCCAAGACCTGACACTGCAAACGCAAATAATTTACATTCTTTGTGTGCACACAACTTCTCTGGAAGAAGAAGAAAAAAAAAAAAAATCAAATATGTGTTCAGGGGCGATGAAAACCAGGAGACATTATAATTATGTTTATTAATTTCGGATGCCTCTTTTGAAGCATTCATGGAGCTGACCTTCCCCATTCATCAGGTGTTCCTGGCTGAGAATCTGCTGGGCCATACCTCCCAACCTAGGAGGTAGGAGATGCAAAGAGGGGGGATTTCTTTTCAATAAGCAGCACTATTACTTCTCCCCCGAACAGCTTATGCAAAAAGTTTTGTGGGGGAGAAAAAAAAGGCCCAGAAAAAAAAAAAAAAAAAAAGAGGAGTGTGCATAACAATAACTACCTCTGTCCCTTCTGTTTTTGTTCTTTTCATGTCAGGGAACTTTTTAGCCGTGCTGCCTGGGTAACTGCTCTGGAAGGTTGGAATATCTCTTGTTGAAGGAGGTTTGTGATTGAGGGCCCTCTGACACAACCTTTTGTTGCTCTGAGGTGTTTGATCCTCTTTCCCTTTCTTCTAAAACCAATCCCATCCCTTTAAAAAATGGATAACCAGCACTTCTTTTACTTATTGTCAGCTTTTGGAAAGTTACTGTGGGGGGTTGTAGAAGTTTAACTAGTTAACCCCTTACATCCTGATAGTGGGGCACTATTAGTCCTTCTCTCTCGCCCCTTCCAGGGTGGGGAATATTTCCATAGCTGTGTCAGGTATGCAAATCCTCTTTATAGGGAGCCATGTGACGGGTTGGCTTGTGGACAGTTTTCTTGCTGATCTTTCTTTCCCCTGGAGCTAGCTCAGGAAAACCAGGTTCAGCCGGGAGCTCGGAGCAGGGGCTGAGCACTCGGTCCCCAAATCAGGACAGTCGCTTCTGAATCGCGCTGAAATTTCAAAATGAGTCAGAATTTGTAGCTGCTGATTTTCTTCTCTTTCCTTGAACTGAAACTTGTGAGAGTCACCACAGGCGTAGGCTGATCTGATACACTTTTTTCCCCCCCCCCTCTCTTTGAGAGCAGCTCTGAATAACAAGAATTCACAGAGAGTCGCTCTTCAAAAGTGTGCGGCCAAATCTGAAAGTAACAAAGGAAGAACACCTTAAAATGAGATGTGTAATAAGGACGCTTACTCAGAGCCTTGAGATTAAAAATGAGACTGTTTTTTGGTTTGTTTTTTTCAAAGGGAAGGGACACAACCCAAGCTATAGGAAAGAAAAGCAGCTTAAATGGATTATTTAACAAAAAGCAACTTCTAGCTTCTAGATAGTGACCTACATTCTGCACACAATGATGATGTTTTACGGTGGTGATAGGGTTAATAACCTAACATCATTCATATAGTGTTTTTTGAAAATTGAATTTTACTGCTACAAAGTAAATGTAACAGCCCTCTGGAGACAATATTACAGGCACTTTATTGTTTGCTAAGCTGATGTCATCTTTCTACGGACTGACTTTAAAACAAAGGCAGAACATTTATTACAAATATCACTGTGTGAAAGGAAATCTACTGAAATATTGTTTGGAAGGTGGACTGATACAAATGTATTAATACTTGGCTTTGATTATCTGCAAAGTTATGCCTGTGGAATGCTTTCTCGCGTGATCTCTGCTCATGAGAAATGTTCATCTTGGATATTGCACCTACTTTTATTTTAATGTTATCCATCTCTGAGCATGTGTTACTTTTAAAATGTGTTTTATAATATACTCTACAGCTCATTTATAACTCTTCGCAGTTTCTTTGTAAGAATGTAAATGAGGTTTTGATCAAAACCTAAAATATTTCCTTTCAAAGCATTTTCATGTAAACAGGGCCATGCCCTCCTTGCTGAAATCACTGCAATTCTCACGTGAATAAAACCAGTGAGACTTGGCCCTGTCTTACAGTCATGTTTTGGCTCCAATCTGCCTCCTGCTCTGACCTTTCCCAGTGTCTGCAGTCCCTGCAGGCTATGGGCCCATTAAAATCACTGTTTTCCAACCTGGAACCCCAATCAGGTACCTACAGCACCATCTCCCAGTGTGGCAAATATGCTGGAGACTGAAGATTTGGTGCCTACAAGTGAAGTTATACTCCTTGGAGAACCCCCCTCTATGTTTCTAATGTTACAGCATTAGTAAAATGACCAGGTCTGAAAATTTTAACCTGGTTGTAGATGACGCTGAGCTTTGAGTTTAATCATTCCCATGCAGCTCTCTCTAAGTTGGTTTCAAGTGAACAAAATGCATTTGTCCCTTTTGAGAAGAGCAAACGATTCATTTGCAAATAATTTAATATCCATTAAAGTTTAAATTTCCTTTGTTTACTCACTTGCAGAGTGAATCAATGACCATTGCAAAATAATAAGTACAATGAGGGAAAATATATTTTCCTGTACCACGGTACCACTGTTGTGGCTTTTGCAGGTGAAGCATAAAAAGATGTGAACAGCTTTATGAGGACGGGTGTCTAAGCAACTGATTAGCTCATCTCTGTTGAAGGAAGACTTCAAGAGAAGTGTAGGAAAGAGGGACAAATTTAGAAAGTGAGTAGTGGAGTTAGCAGTAAAACTAGTAACTTAGTAGGAGTCTGTGATATTAGTATCACTTCTGCAGTCTGTGAACGTGTAATGCCCTTTGCAAAGGTGGACATCTACCTACGCTCCCCAGCAGGAATTTATATTCATAACCCCCTTGTTATGTATTTAATGCTGACAGGTTGTGGCAGCTTCTATCAGTGGGATTAAAACTGGCAATCAGATGATAACAGTTTACTTTTAATATCCTCAGAGCAAAGTTTTCAGATTGCCAACAATTATCAAAGGGTGTCTTGCCTGGTTCATTAATGCTAATATTCTTAGATGTTTGAATGTGATTTTGCATGTCAAGCCAATCTCCCTGGCATACCTCTGGACATCCTTTGACTGGGGCTGTGTGGCATTTTTTGTTTGATCTTTGGGGTTGCTCAGATAAATTTAATCCTGACATAAGCAATACTCATTCTGACATCAGTAGGATCTGCTCATAGGTAGAGCAGGGACAGCAGGCTCTGTCAGAATGTTGGAAAGAAGTTCTACTATTTAAAAATATAATTAAGAGCAGACTATTAACCTTTGGCTTAACCGAGGAGTGGAGGTTTTTCTTAACATGACTGAATACAAATGTCCTTGTGTTACTATGTAAAATACCTTCCAGAGGCTTTATTCAGAAACACTGGGTGGGTCTGACCCAGGTCCTGCAGAAGTCACCTCAAAGGTTAGGTGTGCCAAGGTACCTCTTCAGTCAAGATGAGAGCCAAGGCTTGAGGTGAGCCTGAAGCTCTAGGGCCTTACAAGAGGAGAAGGTCTCTGTGTGGAGGCTGAGAACACAGCTTTATCCAACAGTTTCCAGCTCTGTAAGAGTCAGAGGGAAGGGATGGAGGGCTCCTGGCTCGTATCACTCGGTGCTTCTTGATGAAAATCAGTTGACTTGCGGCTGTTGATCCCAGCTCTGGGTTTGACTCATACTGGCCACTATTCCCAAGGTCTACAAGAGAGCTATATATAACTACAATGTATAATGGTTGCTGTTAAATGCCTCAGCTTTGCAAATAGATGCACCAGACATCTCCTTTCTGTCTCATGTACTACAATTGTTTCAATTGTTTGAAGTCGAGTGCTTGACGCCGCTGAGAAAGAAGCCTCTGTAATGTCTCCCACAGTAGATAAGGCCAGTTGTAATGAAAATAAAGGTGATTCTTTATTGAACTCTGGACACAGAGAGGACTCTGTAGTTCTCTGGCTGCCTGACTGGAATAGTGCAGTCCTAATGCCACTGTGGAGGGCTTTGAGCACTGACCTGGAGCTTGTAGTCTTGAAAAAGAGCCCCAAAACACAGAGCAAATGCATGCAGAAAGGGAAAGGAAGTACTTTCTTGCAGGGAAAATGTTGAAACAGCACACCAGGTTATACAATCAGCATTTCTTCATTATTTTAGTTGTACTCTAGAATTCAGAAAATGTTTGGCCTTAAAAAAACCCATCCCAGCAGCAACAATGGCTATAATCACACATTTGAACATAAGAATTAGTTTTATGCAGCGCGCTAGAAAAAAAACCCCAAAATCTTGAGAACCCTTTCAAAATAACCAGAGAAAAATAAACCATTCCTTATGTCAGTCTTGTTAGAGAGGGATTAAGAAACTGGCAATTATTTTGGCGACCTTAATTGTTGCTCTGCAGGAAAATATGTAATTAGAGCACGTTCGCAGGCCTGCACACCTGCAGCACATCCTACAGTATAATGTCAGCTTTCAGTGCTTGCTGGTGCCAGGTTCTATCACAACCAGGCACAGTGATGCTCTGAGAACATTTCGGACTCATGTAATGTAGCTTCTGTGTATGAAAGAAGCAGGCATTTACACTGCCATACAATGGAGTGCATTACTGCAACACTGGTTTCATTCTTTCCCGACGCCTACCTTCAGCACTGCTCTGGTTTACTCAGTTTGAGGTTTTATTGTTACGGTATAATAGTCCTGTACATTTCTGAAATTCCCTTATTATTCAGCTTATTAATACAGTACTGGCTTGATTATCAGGCTGCAGTTGTGAAGGGGAAGATTCAGCGTGCTAGCAAAGTCAGAAGCTGGGTAAATTCCTGGGATAATGAGAACAATTGTTTGACGTGTTTGAGCCCAGCTCTGTGTGTGCACACAGCCGCCAATGCCAACGTACATGTGTGCGTGCATGGGGTGCCCCTGCCTAAAAACAGAGTGAGAAACGCTGGAAGTCAGCTTTAATTTCTTGACAGAATGGGGGGGGAATAATCCCTCCTTGCGCTGCTCCTTGCCTTTGCCTCTTCCCCGCGTTGCTTCTCTGGAAAACTGGAAAGCAAGTTAAAATAAAGGCGCAGTGGAGGGAATAGCTGTCTTCCAGCTAAATTCAGTAATCTGGCATGCTGATAGTTAACAGACTTCTCCCCCTAAGGGAGATACACTGTATTTTGCTATCTGACATGTTGTCATATATAAAGAAATCAATTGGTAATTAAATGATGCACCTTGTGAAGATGACAAAAGGCATTTGGTTGCGAAAAGAGAACTGGGTTGTGAGGGGTTTGTAATGAAGGCCTAATGACTATTCATAAGAGATTTTCAGTCCGTTGATCCACTTGACTGGAAAGTTCTGCCCTGGAGAGTTAGTGCTGTCAGATTCTCTCACCTCAGAAAGCCGCCGCGATCGACGGTGTGGAGTATGAGCGAGAAATTATCTAGTTGTTGCTTCAGGCCTGTCTTAGGTCACATGCAGAAGGCACACATCTGGCTTCCTGTAGGTGCAACCTCGGGACATAAACTTTGACTAATTTTTAAACTATAAATATGTAAGGCTGACACTGAATAAGTTACCTTTTATTCATGTTTTCATAAATTTCCTAGTGCGTTAAAGGCTTTAGTAGAGCTCCCATTTTGGACTTCGCAGCTTCTGTTGCTCTCGCAACAATTTTGTTTTCCTCTCCCCCGACAAATGACATTTTAAGAGATTTCTGTGGTGCAGACACTGCCCACGTTGCTTCCCTTATCCTTGCCCACAACCGACGGGCCAGCCAGGATTGTCACAGTGGGGTCACCTACGGAGAGGACCTGGTAGAGATGTCAGGAAACATCATAGGGTCACAACACAGATTTTGCCCCCAGTGGAGCTTTTTGTTGGCACGCATGTCTCTGGTCACTGGCACTCAGGATAATCATACCAGACCAATGAGAGCCTCCTCCTCTGAGATATTTCCTGATCTTTTCCATTTGCAGGATGTCCCTTGGATGGGATTGCTTGGAGGTGACACACCAGGAGGTAGATACCCACAGTGTCCTAGTTAAACTGAGACTTGCACCCTAATTGCTGAGACTACAGCGATGAGCACCTTTTGCACATCCCTCTCCAACGTTGCACCCTCTTGAGTGAATAAATCTCTCTCTAGCGAGTGGTATTTTATAATTAAAACTGAAAAGGAACAAATTGATTTCAGGAAGCTATTTCGGAGCGAGTAGACATTTCCTTATGCTGATCAGATCCAGCACAGCTCCTGGGTGAAAGCTCTGAGCTCTGTGCATGTTTGCTTTTGAAAAGTGGCCATCCACCTTATCTTATCAGGCAGCTCACCTTATCAAAGGTAAACATATTTACCACCTCGTTAAAGGCTCTTTGCAACAGCACTCCAAAGCTGTATTTGTGGACAAAAACCTGTCAAAGTCATTGTTTAAGATGGACAGGAGGACAGTTATGGTCAACTTTGGGGGTTTCAGTCTGTCAATAGTGGAGCAGAAAAGTAATTCAATACATTCTGCATATTTGAGATGGCCTCATTGGTGTTTCCTTCTTGTGTATTGTGGTTACTGAATTTTGCTGATGTGTTTGCCGGAGCTGACAAGGTAGACCAAATGAATGGACAAATGCCAAAAAAACAATTATGTTTATTAATGTACATTGATTGCTTGTTTAGGGTATAAAACAAATTAAAAAATACATTAGTATTTAAACCTTCTTTTTATAGCTGGCCTAATGACTACATGTAATAGAGTGTCTAGTAAAGGACAATCTGCAGTACCTATAACTCCTGGCTTTATTGTCATATTATCTGAGTAGAGTAAAAGAATGATTCTTTTATCATTTCTTTAAATGACATTTTTTTTATTTTTTTTTAATATATAGGCCTTAAGTCAACTCGTTAAGGCCAGACTTGGCTAATCTTATTTACTTTAAACCCAACATTGACCTCAGCTATGACAGCATTGTGGTTTTGTGGCACTCACCCACCCTTGGTTCCTACGGAAAGCATGGTGGGACCCCAGCAGTGCAGGGAGATAACTTCTCCCAAACCCACACCTTCCTGCCACACCACTTTCCCCAAGGAAGAACTCCACAAGGAAAGGAGAAAAGCCCAAATCTTTGTCTGCATTTACTGCTTTTTTCCCTGATTTTCCCCACACCTTCAAGGATGCAGAAGGCCCAAGGCTGCCTAGAGCTTGAGCCCTTTGAAGGAGGACAGGAACTTGCTCAGTCTTCCCCCTCTTTACCCCAATTCCCATTGGGTCCCCAAGACCCACCACACACCCACCATCAAACTGCAGCATTTAAAGCGGGGCTGACTGACACTCAGGAGAGGGCCCTGGGTTTATGGCCCAGGAAGTTGCTAAATAATTTTACAGTATCTCTTTTAAGTTTGGGCAAGAAAGTTATAGCGCTTTAAGTTAAGGGCAACATCACTCAGTGCGTCCTTAGAAGTTCTGCCAAATAGCAAAGTGAAAGCCATAAAGTAAACATGACTTAGCGACACCTGGACCTTTCAGGTTTTATAGCAATTGTTTATAATGTTGGACTGGCCTCTAAAATACGTCTGCAGAAGCGGTGCCGGAGCTTTATTTTACCTAACTTGCTCACTTTTTATGTTCTACTCAGGTTCTACCCTTCATTATTTGCACTTATTTAAGGAGTCCTGCTTTCTTTCCTTGCTCTTTTACTTGCCTTTTTATTCACTGGCCAAGGTGGTGACGTAGATTTAACAGCACGGTTTCCACATTTAATGGGTGTCTCTCAGAATTCCTCAGCATTATCAGCACATGTGGCTCAGAACATGGCAAAACTGGCTCCAAAATATGTTTTTACCATTTTCTGGGTTCTCTTCTGAAAAGAAAAGCAGAGATGCTGTTGTTTCAAGCAGCAGTAATTGGTTAAACAGGCTCCAAAATATACTTCTACTGTTTTCTGGGTTCCCCTCTGAAAGGAAAGCAGAGATGTCATTGTCTCAAACAGCAGCTAAGATTAAAAAAAAAAAAAAAAAAAAAAGGAACTAATTCTGAATCCACAAAGTTCCTTAAAATGATTTTTTTTTTTTTTGCTTCTCTGCTGGAAACTCTTCTCATACAAAGCCCCTATAAACCTACCTCGGTGCTACCAGGCCCTATTGGAACTAATGGGGCTTGACAGTTCTTCAGTTAAAAATTATACATGAGGGTCACTTTCCCTTAAATTATCTATTGTATGCCAGCTGTTCACAACTACAATGGTCTTACTTTCTTCCCATTGCCTAAAATGGTTAACTTCACCACAAAGCAGTCCTGACTCTCACTGCAGAGAGCTTTTAAAGGCACTTCTTCAGCCTAAGCAGCACCTTGATGGCACTACTAATTTCAGATAGATTTTTATCAGTTCCAGGGAATGTTGGGAGTGTTTGTTTTGCTTGTTTCGTGTCACAACACTTGAGTTATATCATAATTTCTCATTTGCTGTACAACTTTATTCTATTTTTATGCTTCTGAGTGATGCTGCTTTAAGTGCCCATGAGTGGTACTTCCGGACCATAAGCACTATCAGAGGCAACCTCAGGCAGATAAAACTCCTTGTCTTTTTGTTGGGGAGGGGAGAAAGGGTCATCGTCAAGTGCTGGGTTGTTTTTTTTTTTTCCCCTATTTTTTCTTTCCTTCTTGCCTATTAAAACTGAAGCTACCACAGCTTCATAAAGGGAGACTACTCTTAGGTCAGACTTATTTCAGAATCAAAGCCTTCATCCTCAAGTGCTTCTCATTACTTGCTAAAGGCTTCAGTGGTCATTTTGGGGCTGTAATTAGAAAGCCTGACACTTTTAAAGGATGCCTGTAGAATGAAATATTCCTCAAAGTTTTGTGGGGTTTTTTTGGTTTGTTTTTTGGTTTTATTTTTGGTCCTGATTGGAAAACAAGAAGCAACCAACTTTCCTGGACTCCATGATACTTACATAAACCTGCCACTCTTATTTCCATAGATTAATGAATAGTGGAAAGTACGTGGCAAAGGTTTATTCTCATACTCCTCCCTGCCTTATCAAGGGCATTCTTTCTAATTATAAGATAAGCGTGATTTAGTGGTTATTTTTGCAACCTGGCAGAGCTACCACATCTGTAGGGCTGTTTGATTTTTAGCATCCAGTAGCTTTGACGACCCATGCTTCCCATACCTCTGGGCAACTAAGGAGCCTCCAGCAACACAACCAGTTGCAGCTGAAACCTGGCGCAGCTGCATATGGATGCTTATCATTAATTTATTTAAAAACCCGGTCACTGATCCACAGGCTGCGGCAGCTGGACAAGATCCCATATTGGTTGCAGTTACACGTTTCTCCCGCTCCATTATGTGATCTTTCAGGGGTTGGGTGCATTAATATGCAACTGTTCTGTTTTCTTTCAGCTGGCTTGTAAACTCTTTAACCAGCCGAACAGAGTTTGCAATTGTTGCGGGGTTGAGTGGGTGGATAGGAGCCGGGGCTGCAGCCTTGTCCAGTTGTAGATAGAATAAAATTGACAATGATGCAATGGAGCTGGCATCTGGACAACTCCGTGGGATGAATGGCACTGCTCTCGCAGTCCCTCCGGTGGTTGTACGCCTTGTAATAGCTAGCGTAGGAAGGGTGGTGAAAATTGATATGCACTATTACTACGTGTATAAAACTTAACACTGGGGCCATAGCACAGGTGGGGGGTTCCTGTTTATTGATTTTTATGACTCGGTTAGAACATACGGCTAATGCTGTTATACTCCAGGAGCTCTGGGAGTGCTCACCTCAGGTAATAAACCTCTCCGTACTTTGCAGTAGTTCACGATTTACATGTGAGCTTACGTTCCACTGTGCAAAGCCATCCCTCTCCCTTCAGGAACACACGGCTGAAAGGGAAAAGAAAGAGACTTAAAGTGTCTTTATTTCGGATTTTGCAAGCTACCCATTCCTGCGATGGAAATGGTCCCTTATTCTAATTACTCATATTTCCAAGAAAATTAGTCACACAAACTTATGTTATGTGTTGTCTCAGAGGTTGAAAGCAAATTAGGTTTCCAATAAGACAGTACATCAAACAAAGTAGCATGTTCTTGATGCAGATGACTTTTTTTTTAGAATTATGGTTGGACACTTTTGGCAGACAGATTGTCTTTTACTCTATCAAAATGACAGTTTCTTTTGTAACTGCTACATTCATAATTAGAAGGAGAGAAGCAATCTGCCCAATTTAATATACTAAAAGAAGTTTAGTGTCTTGTGCTAGTAATTTCATTATTTTTAAATATGAATTAATTGTCTTAAAATAATATTGTTAGAAGTATAACTAGTAGGATTATGGAGCTAATTCTCTTCTTTTTTAAACAGAAAAATCAAAGCTCCTATTAATGCACTTCAGGCTAGATTAGGATTTTAGGTTTATATCAGGTGTTCTGTTTGAAGATTCAGGGGAACAGGCTGGAGGCGGGGGAAACGAATCACTAATGTGAAATTCCTCTGTACAAAACCTGAGCTCTCCCAGGTTTACTGTAAGCTTGCAAAGCTTAACTCGAGGTAATGAATGAGGAGAGCTAGATGGTTTAGCAGCCTGGGAATAGAAGAAAAGGCCTTTCACCTCGGGTTCACACAGTTTCCTCAGGGAGCTCGGTGCCAAATGGGCTGCCTCTTTATTTTTTGGGTTGTTGTGAGAGGAGTTTCACACAGTCCCTGAGCTTTCTTTGTTCCTGGTGTTGATATAATGGTTATTCTAGTGCCCAAAATTGCACAGGTTTGCAAACACAAGGTCTCCAGTTCCCATCGAGACTCACGGGTGCAAGACATAAGTCAGCAGAAAGGCCTCCAAAAATACTGATATATACTTTGTTCAGAAACAATATTAACCTTGAAAGTTTAACTTTCTCCCATGAAATGCGATCCTGAAATGGGTTGTGCTTCAGTATTGCATTGAAAGAGGAAATAACTTTTAATTTCAAGTCAGAGCTTTTATGTTAAAAATTCATTTTCTCTTTTGACCTCGAGGTATGCACTGGCAGAAACTTGAACCCACTCAGTGGCACCCAAAGCATGTTCCTATCCCAAAGCAACGAGCTGGGGGTTTGGGGCAGGTACTTAGTGCAGGAGGTGCCACATCCACGGGATAACTGCTGTACTTTTTAACACATTAATTAGAGGATGAGGCCGTCCTGCCTGTCCAGGTAGGAGTCCCACCTGTGAGGGAATCAGGGAAAGGAGAGTTTCTTTCCTCTGGTAGCAGAAAGGTGCTACCCAGAAACACCCAGGACACCCACACTTTCCTGCAGGGGAGGTGGTGTCTGGAGTGCTGCTATTAATACCACTCTTTAGAAAAGGGAAAATACAGAAGGTCAAAAGAAAGGGAAAATACTTGAAGGCTTGAGGTTCAAAGCCTCATTCCACATCCCTTCTTTTACCTCTTAACCACAGGTAATGCTTCTGAAGTTTGCACACTTAAAACAACACAAATAATGCATTTTTAACAGATATGTTTTCTCTGTTGGGACGTCTCCCCTCTTGCTGCTGTTCTGTTTTGCTCAGTATCAGCTGAGTCCTTGCCCTTTGCCATCAGTTCCATAGGAAAACAGCTGCAAAAAGCCTTATCCCAACCAGAATAAAATCATTATGACACAGCAAACCCAAACACGACATGTGGTTTCAACAGCCTCTTATGCCCTACTCCGCATTTCCTTTTGGCTGCGAGGATAAGGTTGGGGACCTGCCTAATAAGAACATTTCAGCTGACCATGAGGCACATGTAGATAGGAGAAACTTTGAGCCATTTTAAGCTCAAATTCTGGTGGGAAGCAGGCTCTGGAGGTGGTGTTACTTCATATACACACACGCTGGCAGCCAGTAGCTCTTCATGTGCACAGCAACAAAAATCTATGCTGAAAGAGCATCAGTTTCAACACCAATTGCAGCATTTCTAGTGCTGCAAGGCATGAATTTTGCCCTTTTTTGCATTGATCAGGATATATTGAGTGAGACACCTGGTAGGAAAAAATGAAAAAAGGAAATAGGCCATGGAAAATATGTAGTAGGGGTACCCGGAGGAGCACAGCTTGTTTCTCGCTTCCCTTCTCAGGTGTCTGTCAGAGGAGAAGGAAATCACAGGTGAAGAGTGCTGGGGAAAATCCCTCATGAGGGCATGGCTGGGTTTGACCTCCCCTCTTTTTCTTCCTCCTCCTCCTCCTCCTCCCCATGGCACCTCCTGTTTGCTCCATGTTGACGCCATGTGAGCACTGGATTGGGACCAGCTCGGCCAGGGAGGGATGGGCACCATTATTAATTTGGTGTTCTACCACCGTTCCCTTGAGGAACACGAGCAATGAAGGGATCTCGGACTTTCAGGAGTTCAATTCTCTGCAAAACCCAAGGAGAGCTCCATGGGCATGCAGAAGGCGTCTCTCCAGCCCCGGGACATTGTTCCTTGCCATGTTTTGAAGGCTCACGCCAAACAATAGAGGCTTTAAAGCCTGCTAGAAAGGACAATCAGATATTTTTTCCCTAACAGAAAATGCTGGTGCTTTAGATATATGGGTCACTGCTAACTCTCCCTCTAATACTTTCTGGTCGATACATACCAAAGGGGAGAGCAGTCCTAGGCATGTCTGTCCTTGGGACAGAGCCAAATGTTCATTTCAGTAATGCTATTTACTGGGAGACATCTTGATTAACAGAGCTTAATACTATGTGAAATCATTACCAGTTATCTAGTTCTAGCAATACCTACACTGTTGGCTCTTTCTTTCTGGTTTTGGGAGTTTTTTTAAGTGTTTCACCCCAGAACCATCAGCTCCCACTGGGCATCCTGTCCTTCCCCAGGACATCATGTCATTGTCTATGTGCTCACATGTAGTGAAACCCAACATGAGGGCGATGGACACTGACTCAGAGAGCTGTTCTTACCTGTCTTAAAGCTGATAAATTTCTGCATGTGTCTTAGGAGTTTCACATCTGCCATCTAAGAGTGAGAAAGAGTGAAGTAGCCCAGGTACGTTTTCATTTCTTGCTGGCACAGAGCTGCTGGGCTGGGAGTTAAGCGTCGTACTCATTTCTGTAAATTCAGAAGCCGGTGCTGGTGGTGCAGTTTTTCACACAGCTTCTTCAGTGACCCCTAACATCTGCCTAACCCTTAAGCGTACACAAACCATTTCTGACTTGGGTTAGAGGGCAGAGGGATATTTTTGCCGTGCTCTTTTGCAAAGCATGTTTGTTGTAGCTCTAGGCCAATGACTTTTTTTTCCTAAGCGTTTCTACCTAGCGGATTTATGTACTGTGAGCATCTCGCTGGTCATATTTTTCCAGCCAGCAATGCCGGATTTCCCCTCAATATTGAATATATCCGAGGCTGGCTCTTTTATCACTCCTTTTCTTCTCAGTGTCCCAGAGTTTTGGGGTCTTCCTCCTTTGTCTCAAAAAGGAGCAGCACTGAAAACATTTCCACCTGGGTGTTTAAATTATTTAAGTTGCAGGAACCAGACCTTTTCCCTCCTGAGTAGTTGTGGGTTTTAAAGGCTAAAATTGCTTCATCATGCCAAAGTGAAAGTATGCATAAATTATTTAGTTAAACCTGAGAAAATACAGACTTTTCTCAGTGATCTTTCAAGGGCTGCCTACTTAAATTTCAGAAGAATGGGCAGGGGTTTCTCTTTCTCTCGCCTCTTTCTTTCTCTTGAAAAATATTTTAAGTACCTATTCAGTCTTTTCTGAGATAAAGCTGTGACCAAAAATTGGAGGACTGGGTTTTGAGCAAGTTTCAGAATAAAAAGGAAAATGCTGTACAAATCCTGAGTGCCCCTACTTCATCACGGACCCATGAATACTCTCACCAGAGCAGGTAACAGGAGTTTGTGCCTGCTCCCAGTGCCAAGCAGAGGTTTGTGTCAACATTTCCACCATGGCCTCTGTTTATCAGGAGTTTATAGCTTGACTGTAAAAATACAGAGGAGAAATTTTGGGGTTTTTTTAGCTAACTTCCAAGGGGTTTTTTAATTAATCTTGGGCCAGACTGTAGTATTCTTTTTACTCTGCAATACAGAAACATCTTGTTGTGGGCACTAAGAGTCAGGTCGTGTTCTTCCTGTAGCAGGATCCATCCCTATTTGTTTTTGAGGTGTAATGATGCTGGTACTAAAGTTAATGAGAAAGCTCCCTTGGCTACAGGGGAGCAGGAATGGTGTTTAAACCTTCTCTCGGCCAGCAGAAGGACCCACCAGCACGGGACCTGGTTCTGTCAACACAGCAGAGTTTACAGGACTCGTCCCCTGTGTAAAGAAACCTGATCTTTTCCCGGCTGATGTCAATATTTCTGTCACTGGCGGTGGGATCTAGATTAGGGTCAGATATAAGGATGTAAAAGAGAGGGGGAAAAGCCCAACACATTTCCCTGTGAAGGCAGTTATTTATTTTACAGTGTTTTTTTTCATATAGTCTGTCTCCCTTGTAGTGTGTGGCAGTGGGAAAGGAAGGAGGAAAAAAATACTCTTAGAAGAAGAAATGCAGACCCTGCTCCGTGGCTGAGGCTAGAGGGAACTCTGTTGCAAATTGTGAGGAGTTATCAGAGGGATAAGATTGCTGCAGGATCCGTTTCTTCATTTCGCAAACAATTAATTTGGCCTTGTTGAAATTGAAATTAAAAAAAAATAACGAAAAAAAGAGATCATCACAGAAAGTCTGTGGTTTGAGGGAGGTGGCTGGTGGGGAGGGCAGCCAGGTCCTTGCCCTTTTGCTGGAGTCAGGGACGTGGCTGGGAGCTGGAGGGTGACAGCAGCCACTGCAGGAGGGCGAAGTGTCAGGGGTCCATCCGCCGGTGATTCATTACGGGAGAGACGCCGACACCGGGCAGGGCAGTGACTTCACGTTTAGGGGATTGTGGCATGCCCTGCCATGAATATGTATTTTCAGAATGAGTGCATACACCAAAATCCCTTCAGTTTTTAGTCAACGGAGCCCTTACAATCAATCAGGTAGATGATACCATATGTGCAAAACCAATAGAGATCACAAAAATACATATTTATCCAAGCTGGTCCTTCAAGCTGTTGTGGTAAGTCAGATAAATTTTGCATGTTTTCAAAACTGGAGCAGTGGCAAGCAGAAAGCTGGAAAGGATGTTAGGAGTTGGTTCCTAATATAAATTCTGCTTAGCTGCTAGAAATTCTTTCTTGTTCCTCCTACCAACTCCCATCTACTTTAACCAACAGTTTGGGGGGTTTATCTCTTTTGCACTCTGAGGGGAGAAGGAGCACAGCAGAAATAAGAGGAGAAATAACTTTTGTAGCTGAGGTTCAGCGAGAGAGTGGAGACAGGAGTGGGGAAATAAATTGTTAAAAATCACAGTGTGAGATGGGGAATCAGCTGTAGCTGCAAATCTCATTGCTTTGGTTTAGTTTCTGCCACAACCTGCACATTAGCATTTTCTCTCTCTGAATTATTGTGAAGATTTGTATTATATGTAATTACAATACAAAGAGTCTCTGCCAGATAAAGCTATTTGCTGAAGTACTGTTTTCAAAAAACACAGAGTCCTTTCACACTTTAACTTACACCTTTTCATTACCTGCTAATAAAAGTACAGTGGATAGATTTGCCTAAACATGTCTCGCTAAGAACATTAACCCCATGGGTAACTCTGGCCTTTTGAGATACAAGCTTTCAATTTTAATAATGTCTCCTTATAAAAAAAAAAAAAATTAAAAAATAAAAGTAGTCAAGCAAAGATACTGAACTACTTGTGCCCCTTTTTGCCAATATTGCAAGCATCCTCATACTGTAGATAACAGAGTTAAGTATAGAAAATGCATTGTGGCCAGGCTCCCAGATTCACTACTGCCATGTGAATTATAAATCTTACAAACAGAGGTGATACATCATTTTTTATTAAACTTATAACATGACTGCTGCACAAATAGTGTTTACATAGAAGGGTATACATTTAATTTACTCTCTGGGAACATTTCTAAAGAATATAAATTGCATTTTGAAAGCTTCCTTCTCCATAAAGTTCATCAATTTTTTCCCCCTCCTTTTCTTAAATTTTTTTTTTTTTATTTTTTGGCATTTTAATTGGAGCATCCAAACCCCACGTCCTTGCTCAAAGTATCAAAGACCAAATATCTGTTGTGCAGTTATAAAATCAACTCTAATTTTCTTCCTATGAAGTAGCAGATAATCAGCCTGTAAATTTTACCTACATTACTGTGGGGATGTGGAGCTATAAATTCCAACCAGTATGCAGGTTGGTGAAAATTGAGGTCTAGCCAGCAATGCATGTCCATAAACTTTTCTCAGGTTATTGGAATAGAACAAATCAAAAGCTGTTCCTGGTTGTATGATATTCTCTTTTGATAGACCGGGCTGCTTGTTGTTAGCAATCCAAGTGCA
>NC_031776.1:34195541-34198041 GCF_001522545.3 Parus major | reverse complement strand
TCCCCATGTTTTAAAAGTATTTTAAGTTTTGACACATGCTGGCCCAAAATAATTATTTACTCTGTACAACCAGTAGTAAAAAGAACCCAGAGGGAAATTCTGGCAAAGTTATTTCTACACAGCTTCAACTGAGCCTGACTCTAGTCAAAGTTATATTGATGTAAATCATGGGCTAAGAAGGTTGATTTAAGTCAATAGTTACCCTGGCATAAAATCTGTGTGAATATAATTAAAATCAGGCCTCCTTGGAGCTGTGCATGTGTGGCAAAATTTGGACCTAAATGTTGCAGAAATGAATTAATAAATGCAAAGAAGGTTCAAAAGTTGTAAAATTAAATATACATCTGTGAAAACATCCATCCAATTACGTAGCTGCACATTTGTGGGATGCATTTTACACTTCATGTGGAATTAACCTATTAGTAAAAATCTGTCTGCAAATAGTGACACTTACTTTAAGGATCACATGGACTTATATTGTTTCATAATGCATCTAAAATAGCAGTTCCTGAAACATCACTTCCACTTTAACAAAATGTGTTACTCTCACACTGGCTAAAACTCTATTTTCCTGAGGAAGGACTATTGAAGTATTTAGCTGGGAAGGGTTGGGTTAATACATGTAATTTCTTTTCTTTCATTGGACTTCCTTTTGCCAACTTTACCTTGTATAAATAATTTTGCCTGTGAGAGTCTTTACATGGAATGCAGATTGACTATTACTTCCTGAATAGATTTAAATTTAACACCAATTTAGTCACTGTAGTATTCCTATATTGGAAATAACAGCTTCCATAGGACTTCTACAAAGTGCCAGAAACATGATCTCATACGTGGAAACAAATTTAAATGTGTTTTCTTTTACATGTTTTCTTTTCTTATATTTTTCCCACCTATGTTTCCCTTGTTTCCCAAATTCTCTCCTGTGTTCCAGGGCTGTGAGAAATCTGGAAAACTACCCAGTTAAAAAAGTCCTAGCTTTTAATAAGAATTGCCAGTCTCACAAGCATTTTTATGTTTAAAACTTTTTTTTTTTTTTTTTTTTTTTAATATCAGGGTATTTGTGCTTCCCAAAAACCAGATGCTTTTAAGATAAAACTGGGCTGTCCTGTTCATAATTTCTGTGCTGAAACATGAATGAGAGGTTTGATCAGGAGTCTGGAAACCATTTATTTAGCTTGGATGTTGCAAAAGTGATTGGCTCCTGCTTTGGGAAGTGGCATTTCCCATGAGCTGTTGGGATAGCCCTGGCAGCTGGGCAGGGATCACCACCAGAGAAGAGGCTTGGAGAGAACCATGGCTCCTGATTTTGTCCTCTCCTTTCCACGGGGACAGGGAGGGGCCAGGTTTTGGCTCACAGTTGTCAGCTCACATGGGAGGGCAGTGGAAATTGTCACCTCACCACCCCTGTGGTACAGTTGAAGAAAACCATTTCTCCCACACAGCACAAACACTGTGGAGAGGGGACTGCCAGTAGCAGTCCCATCCCTGTTCTACCCCAACGTAAAGTTTAATATTTGTTTCTTCCCTTTTTTTTTTTTTTTTTACTCAGAGAACTGAAACCAAAAAAAAAGAAAAAGCTCACCTCAGGATGAGATCATAGCTCAATGCATTATGGCTTGGATGCAAATGTACATTTTCAGTGGGTTCCTTGGCTCGTATGTCAGGCGCTATTGGAATTTTTTCGAGTTATTTGGCAGTTGAATAGTATGGTTTCCAACTTCTTCTTCATCAGCTTTTGAGGCAAATAGAAAAGAGCTAATAATACACTTCAGTTTGCTCTCCAGGCTTGGAAAGCTAGCAAGCAACTTGCTGGAACTCTGATACTCCTCCTCTAGCCTGCCTCCCACTTTCTGCGGTCAGAAACCTCTGTAGGTGCAGATGAAGACCACCCTCCATCGGTGGCAGGGCTTTGCCTGCTCCCTGGCAGAAAGATATATTGCTGCAAGTCAGGAAGGCGACCCACCTTGTCATAAATACTCCTTTATTCAGCTTTCTTCAAGGCTTTGCTTGATGCAGGGCTGGACATGAAACTCCCTTGCTGAAAAGGGGTTTTTTTTCCCATGTTCTTGTATGTTTCCTTTCCTGGGACTTTTATTGGTGGAGTTTATCTTTACTAAGGATGCTAAAGCCTTACACATTTCCTAAAAGTCATGGCAAAAGAGGGATAAACTAGGAGACAAGGAAGCATCTCCCATGTGGGACAAGTCACCCTGGGAGTGGGAGGGGGCCTCCTCAAATATCCTATGTACTTCTAATGCCTCTGGGGCTCTAATGACCATGAAACTCCCAATTGCTCTCAAACTCACCTACTGAGGGCTGTGCAGGGGAAGAAAGGACACTGATAAGCTGGTTTCCTGTATGATGGTTTGCCTTGCTGCTTTTTCCCTTCTACAGCCCCTGCCAAATTATCTTGAGTTACCCAGAAATGCTTCTTCCATGAGTTTCGTTACACACACAACCAACAGGAGATCACAGAATGGTTTTGGTTGGAGGGGAT
>NC_031776.1:34188041-34190541 GCF_001522545.3 Parus major | reverse complement strand
GGCAAGCCTGGCCCTGACAAAGCTGCCTTGCCAGGTAGGAAACATTTGGATTTGTACTGAAAACGCAGATCATGAGGTCAAACTATCCTCAAGGATGAATTTGAATATTTATTTTTTTTTTTCCTTCCAAGAGTGGCCTTATCTTCTCTGAACCTTTTGCATTCCACTATATTTTAATTGAAGTGTAGGGTCTGTACTTTCTGCTCAGGGATTTTGATAAGTGTTTGCAGACTATGTAAACTTCTGAATAATAACTTTTACCGAGACAGAAGGTCCCTTAAACATCTTCAGTATCACTTTGTGCGGTAATATTCTGCTCCTTGAGATAATGCGTTATCAATACTTCGTAAGATAGCTTCAGCTCAGGGAGGGGTAAAATTCATAGCTGCTTTCAAACTGTATTTTTGGAGGTTTTTTTAGGGGGTAGGCCATAGATCATGCAGCTGTCAGCAAGCAGATAATCATGATGACTGAAATGAAATCAGTGCAAGGAAAAAAAAAGATCCCAACTTCTGTCTGAGAGAAGGAGGACTCCGTCAGTAAGTTAGAGCTGGCAGGAGCAGGGAGCAAAAGTTGCTTTCCTTATTTAAACAAAAATAAAATTCTGTTCATTTTGGGTGTCAGCTTGAGAAAAAAAAGCAATGTAAAAAAGCTGACAGTCTAGGCTGAACAAAATCTTCCTTTTCCCTCTTTATTTTCCACCTCTTGGCAAGTTGTGATGGGTTGGTGTGTTATTGACATACTGGAGGGGTGGCAAAAAGGGAAAGTTTGTGAGAGAGTTCTTGCAAGGGGTGGAGGCCTTTTGTTTCCTGATTTATAGAAAAAAAATGATCATTTTTCATCTATCTCCCAAGGCAGAAGTTATTTAAAGCATTCTTAGAAAACAGATGACCCTCCCCCCTGACAATTAAAAAGCGAGAAAAAAAAATAAAGGGACCAGGAAAAGCTTGCTTACATTTCTGAAGGGCCTTTCCAATTGTGAGAATTGCAATTAAATTTACAGATGGAATTGGAGAAATCAGGACCAAAAAGGAGAAACCTGAAATACTTAAATATATATATAAATTAATCAGTGTTATAAAAAAATAAAATAAAAATTGAAGTTTCAAGGCAAATTGTGCTCTTTGATGGAAAGAGGCACCAGAAGTAAAGCTCAGGAGTTAAAGTTTTGGCTGTTTTCAGTCAGAAAACCAGAGCTCAGGTCCAGTGTGAAAGCTTTACCCAGGTAAGAAAACCTGAGTTCCCTGGGTCCCACTGGAGCCAGCGTGCTCCAAACCATCTCACCTTCCATCCTCCTGCTCCTCAAATGGAGCAGCAGCTTCGGCCTACCCGGTGCCATGGGAAAGAACTGAGTGCTCTGATATGTGTGAAATGTTAAATCTCATCAGGAGAGTGGAAAACACGGTTTGGATGCATGCATGGCTTTGCAGACCTGGGGATTGCACAGCAAAACCTTCCTGCTATTTGCCCAAAGTTGCAAAACTCTTCACTCTGCAATTATTTTCCTCTCCCACCCCAAAAACAAAAGGTCAAGCACAGCACTGGTCAATGTTTCAAAGGATGGTTTGTTTTATCAGTCCTCAATGCTCCAGTGCCTTTGGAGAAAATGTTGCTGTTGTGCTTTTAAAAAATAATAAAAGTTACGGGATCCCTTTGAATTGGGCAAATGTTGGCAGTGTTGGCAGGAGAGACACAGAGCGTTTCAAAGTTCTGGTATGAAGGAAAAGATTCTGAATAAAACAATTTTATGTGATTTTGCAGGTGGTTTGAGCTATCATTTTATATGTACGTTTGTACCACTGCTCATTGGAATGTTCATATAATACTGACCTAATTATGCATAGAAAAAAGATAAGCCATTTACTTGATTCATTTCTTCTTTTTAAATCAAGAAAGGAACAAAAAGGCTCCTATTTTCTGAAAGAAATTGTTCGCTTTTATTGCAGAAAAGTAGCAGCTTGTGCAGAACTAGAACTGTAACAATTTTATATTCCAAAGGTTTTGTGTGTATTCGGTTAGTTACAGTAATTATACCCAATAACTGACAGCCAAAATCACGTAGGAGAAAGCAAAGGCTGTTTTCTCACACAGGCCCTGCTGCAGAACATCTGCTGAGAGATTTGCATATTAATTAACCCATATTAACTCTAATTATTCTGGGAAATTATCAAATAAATTGAATTTTCTAATTTTAACCTTTCTTTTACTTGACGCGTGTCGAGGCTGAGAGGACGCACCAGGCTATCTCACCTGGGCAATGAGCAAAGGATCTTTTCTTCCCCTTTTTTTTGCCTTGCTCCCGCAGACCTGGGGCAGCCTGGGGAGCTTTTGTGTGCCTGGTGCTTTTTTGGCTCCCGCGCTCGGTCGGGTCTCGGCGCATTTGCTGCGCGACGGCACATGTGTGCGTGTGAGCACAGATGGTGGATTTATACAGGGGTGAGGAAAGGTGGTACCTCCGAACAGTTGAGCAAACCTTAAGTTGTTTTTTTTTTTTTTTTTT
>NC_031776.1:34180226-34187261 GCF_001522545.3 Parus major | reverse complement strand
GAGAGGATGGAGCCCCTGGGTCCCGGCCCCCGGAGGATGCTCCGGGCTTGGGGAGAGGATGGAGCCCCTGGGTCCCGACCCCCGGAGGATGCTCCAGGCTTGGGGAAGGATGGAGCCCCTGGGGGGTCCTGTGAGCCTCGCACAGCTCCGCAAAGTTGCCCAGATCAGCACCCAGAGGTACCCAAAAGCACCCCGTTCTTCAAGCGCCCTCAGGAACCCATTCCCTGGGAGGTTTGGCGAAAGCAACACCTCTGGAGGAAGGCTGGCAAACCCTCATTTCCACCTTAATGGCCGTGCTCTCCTCCCCCTCTCCCTGGAGCCGGGCAGGTGATGCTCAGTGGCGTTATCCCCGAGCAGGGCTGATCTCTCCCATTATTCCTGGTGATGGGCTCTCAAGTGGCGCGTTACCTGTTAGACACGGGATTTCCTGTTGACACCAGGAAACAGGAAAAAGTCCCAAACCAACCCCAACCAACCCAGCTGGGGCTGACAAACAAACAAGGGCAGATATTTTCAAGGCAGTGGTGGGTCCTTTATTTTTTTTTTCCAGTTTATTGGATTTTATTTTTTTATTATTTTTTTTTTGTCTGAATGGAGAGGCTAGAGGTGCACAGTGCTTTTGTGTGGAAGTTTGGAGGATTCTTTCCAAAGAAGTGTGTCTTTGTGAGGAGAGATGTGGCTACACCAGAAGGTACGGTTAACAACATCAACCTGTTTTCCCCCTGAACTTTAAAGGACGAAAGGATTGTCCGTCTTGAGCTGAAATGCTGGTTGTTTAGGCTTTAAATTGTGGGTTAAATGCAATATGAAAAGTGAGTCAGATGTGTAGCTATTATCTTTGGGGCGGAGGAGGATAAAATGCCAGCAGATACAGAGCTTCTTAATAGAAACAGAGCGTCATTATAAGGTTGCCTTTTTTTTTTTTTTTTTTTACATGGTGGCATTACTCATTTTAACTTGCAAAATGACCAGGCTGTGATTTCTGAACCTCTGAATGCAGTCCAGCTTTTATGACTTTCTACCTACTCCATGGTTTATAAAGTTGAGCAACCTTTAGGGAAGAAGGTGATAGACACAATATCTATTTATGCAAGGACACATTTCCCTTTTCTTTATGTTCTGTTTATTCAAGGTTTTGTTTCCAAGGTCTTATTACTATAAAACTTAAAGCGAGACAAGGTCTGCCCTCATGTCAGATAACAACACCAAAACAATTCTGATGGCTCAGTAGCTTATTATTTCATACTTCCAGGTCTTAAATAAATTACAGTTATTTTCACATTCCTCCTGAATATCCTTCAGGCATGATAATAAGTGCATTTTTCTGAAAAGACTGTTAATATTTCCTTTCTTCTCACTGATTTAAAATATTTTGTTGAATTGTCATGTACAATAATAATTAGAGGGGGTCTTGCTAAATTTCTTTCAGTGTGATGCTTATATTGTTCAGCTTCTTGACATATTTTACTAATCATTGCAGAACTGTTGGCAAATAGGTTGTAAATTACAGTGAAATACAGAGGTGCACTAGTAGTTTAAGCATCTTTTCTCCAGCATTCCTTTGCTGCAGCCTTGCAGATTCCTCTTTATCTTCTGTCTTGGGTTTTTTCTTTTTTTTTCTTTTTTTTTTTTTTTTCAATCATCAAAGGCAATTATTGGCTTGGGTTTTGAAGTGCAGATTATCGAGGTATTATTTCCTTAGAAGTGCAATACTGTAGATCGTGGAAAGCAAGAGGACCTGAGTAATTTTCTACAGAGGAGAAGGCACTAGTCTGAATGTTTCAATGAATGACACACATTTAGGGTTGGGGTTTTTCTTCCTGAAGCATCAGTATAATGTCCCTCTCCTTTTAATTTCTTTTTTTTTTTCTCCATGAGCTAAATGAGGTAGTCAACACTATTAGAACTTTACTAGGGGGAAGAAAACCATGTTTTTCCGTTTTGTTTTTTGGTTTTTATTTTTTTTTAATATGTAGTTGCAGGCTGAGCACAGAGTTAGTCTGGGAATAAACAAATATGAGTGATTTAAGGTCTGGCTGAGTGATGTGCAGGATGAGATCCTGATTCCAGTGAAATTAAGGAGGTTGTATCAAAGTGCCAGAGAAGAAATAATTGATATTGAAAACAGAAAGTTATCCCAGAATTATTTCATTCTTTTTGGTGCTTCCAGTAAAATGCAGAAGTCATTTAAATGAACTGTTCTTGTATTTATTCTACCTGAACTTATATATTAGGGCCCACAAGCCAGGCTGCTCAGGAGCATGACACAGGTATGAAGTCTCCAGGCCCTTCTTGCTGGTGCAGAACCCCACGTTTTGGTCTGGGAAAATGGGAGGATTTTCCTCTGAAAGCTGAGGTGAGAGGAACTGGGAGTATGATAGTGATTTGTTTTGTTGGGAATGTATCAGGTACTGTGCCACTGGTTTCTAGTCAGTGCTTCCCACTTGCAGGAATTGCTGCTGCAGCTGAAGTTTTGCAGTGATTGGGATGTATCCTGGACACTGAATGATCTTGTCTCTGGTGTGTTCATTCATGAAGGATCTTCCCATTCCCTTCAGGTAACCAAGGTGGTGCTTTTGTGTCAAGAAGCAGGTTATATGATAGTTTACAACTCCTGCTCAATAGTCCAGCATTCAAAAGGATGACTCTAAATCCAGGCTTACATAGCACGTAGTGACAACTGACAATAAGTCTCATTTGCGATTCTTAAGGGATTTCTGAAAAGTGCTATCTGAATTTAATTTTTTTTTTAATACTAAATTCTTCAACCTACAATATTCGGGTAATTCTACCTCTCTCCCACCTGTCTACTTAATAAGAATTAGATACGCAGCAACTCTCTCTAGCTTTGTGTTAGCAGTGGATTTGACTTCCTCTTGCTTGAGGGTGAGGGACAAGTTGACTCATATGACAAGAACATACAAACCACTCAGCCACAACCACTCAGCCACCATCCCAGTCTTTCTTGACCAGAACAATGACAAATTGCTTTAGTGATCTAGATTTACTCTCTAGTAAAAAGGGATGGGATAAGTAAGGGATGATTTTTTTTTCTTTATTTCTACTTTTTATACAAAATTCATCTTAAGGTGAATAACCTTAAGACAATTTTATTTTTACATATGAAGTCAAGTAGCCAGGGGCTCCCTTCCCAGGTATCTCCCTCATAATGGGGGGGACCCTCTCAGATCCTTCAACCCAATGTGGCTGGAGGAGAATTATTCTGTTAGCAGTTGTTTAAGTTAGCAATTTTATGAACTTAAACTCTTCCAAAGAGACAGGAGAGCCAGGTCCCTGAAAAATAACCATGATCAGCTGTTGTAGCTCTACCTGGGTGTGACAGCATTGTACAAACTGTCTTTCAGGGCCTTCACAGCAAAAGAAAACGTTCTCAACAGGCTGATAGACATTATGGTGGATAAATTACAATTTACTGTCTTCCAGAAACTGCCAAGCCTATATTTCAACAGAAATTATTCTTTGCTGGGAAAGTGGTACTGTGGTATAACTAGAGAGAGGTACCAACATTTTTCTAAGGACTCTTCAAGAATGTAAGATTCTATTCCCTATGAAGTCACACACAAAAATGCATAGACCTCAGAAAAAAATATATTTTCCTTCAGTTAAGAATCTTTTCATTCTACATGAAAGCTAAAAACAATAATGAAAATAATAAAAGTATCTTTTGGACAAAAGATAATAGACAGCGATACACAGTTCCAGCACCTCTTTTATCTCCTCTGTCCCTCATCATCAGTCACCACAGCGAGGAAAGAGAACTATCAGACTTGGAACTGTTCTAGTCCAGTAAAAGCTTTGATTTTCTCTCCTCTGCCACAATTCTTAGGCATGCTGCATAGGAGTTATCACTGCTGTTTGCAAACAGCCAGGAAAAGGAAAAGGGATAAAATATTCACCTCCAAAGTCAACACAGAATGAAACTATGCATTGATATTTCTCTTTCAAGGACATCATCAAAACTCATGGAGGCAAAGCCATCCACAGCAAACCATGAGGCTGTATAGATTTTAAGGTAATAAAGCTAACATTAACTGTCAGTCTCCAAACTGCAACCATGGTAGCCCTTTTAACTAAAGAGAAAGTTATTTTTTCTTCTCTGAAGAGGCTTCTTCTTCAAAGACCCTATTGATGGGAAGGTAGAAGGAAACCTGACATCATTTTGGATTCTTCCCAGCCTACCTTCAGGCATCCCTTTCTACTGCTTCTTTCATGGAGGCACTCAAGTTTTAGTGTGACAATTTTAAAAGTACGAAGCCTCTGGGCTATTATGAATTTCTGTCCCCAGAGTGAAACACGACACAAATCCTACAAGTGAGAAGACTCAGAGGAACTGTCTGTTTTCTGTTGTTTTGAGATGGTCAGCTTGAGACTGAAGGTGATATTGTGGCGGGGGGGAAGGAGGTGAAAGCCACATCACTTTTTACGAGGGGTAACTCCTAACTGCACTGGAATACTTCATGCAGGGAAACGAGGAAAGAGGTGTGAGGAAGAGAAAGTGAGAAAAAAGAAAGAGCGAGGTGATGGAGGATATGCTGGCAGATGTCAATGGACAGCTTGGGTGATTCTGAGGATGACATGTGTTTTCCAGACAGAACAATGGCATCCAAACTGCTAATCAGAACACAGGGTTGGCTCTGTCTCTCTGCTGTAAATCTTGCATTCTTCTGTCTTTGCTGTAGCCAGCTTTTCAGTTGGTCAGTGGAAAAAGTGGACTAAATTCTGCAGTTATCTGGAGCCTTCTTGTTCCAGTCAGTCAAGCAGTTTAAAATTACTGTGAAAGAGGCAGGTAATGTAGTCAAAATGCAGGTATGAAAATGCCAGTGATTTCTCCTGTGTGAAACTAATATATTTTGTGAACTAGGGGCTCTGCAGCCAAGTCCATTCTGTTTTCTAGTTCCCCAATATAGAGAACACAGGAGCAAACACAGATTTTGCAAGATTAAAGTGATTATTTTGTGCCGATTCATCAGAAGCACATTTAAAACAAACTAAACGGCATTTAACATTAGAGAGTCTCTTAGTAGACCTCACAACTCATCTTCTTCCATCTTTTGTTCTTCACTTGTCTGTCCAGTCCTGAAAAAGATGAGAGTATTCTTATATTTTTGAACTAATCAGTAGGATAACTCTGAGAGTAGTTCAGCCCTCTATGTTTTAGAAAGAGAAAAACAGAGTTTGGACAGAGAAAATGGAGTTGCATTGTTATGGAGATAATTTTCTTCTGCAGTTTGATTCCTCAAAAGACAATGTGCTTGTAATTTCTTGTGACTTAGAAGGTATGTCCCTAAACACTTAAAAATCATTGAAATCAGATCAGGGACACAGTTAAGCAGCAACAACATCTTCTTGAACATCCTGAGCAGTAGACTCATGCCAATTCCATACTGATTTCAAGCAAAAGCTGAAAGTATATTGTCTTCCTCTAGGCTATGCTTTTGCTTTTCCCGTGAACAAGCTCTGTAATCTACCAGGAGAGAAGGCTATCTTGAAGGATAAATAAATAATCAATTATTTATGTTTCTAAAAGCATTCAGCTGTGCTCTTACTGCTGTGTAACCATTTAGAAGTATGTATTCAGCAGAGAAATTCCTGTCTGGGAATCTAGTATATGTGATTTAATCAGCACCCTCAAGATTCACAGGAAGATGAGTCTCCTCCTGGTCATCAGCATCCAAAAATTGGCCCCTCCCTGCACTGCAGAGGCAGCTACAAAGATAGCAGAGGCTGGCTGACCACACAACTGCCAAAATTAATGTCTCTCAGTCAAGATATATAAACTTTGATGAATCCCATTGTCGTTAGCAGGAACAAAGCAACAAACACTTCCTGAGAAGAGAAGCCAAGAGGGAGCCAAGAGCCTCACCAGTGTGTAGTGTATCTCATCTGACAGTGCAACTTTGGTAGCAGCCTCAGGACTCTGGCTAAAAATATAAATAGAAAAGAAAATGAAGTCATTTGCCTACACGGTATAGGAGTGTTCCTTGTTGTTGGAGTTTGAAATAGTATCACAGGCTCTACTTGGAGCCTGTAGTGGGCTGATTATTGGGGTTCAAAACAGTATCACAGTTTCCTGCTGAAGTCTGTAGTGGGTTTAAATATTTTCACTAAAGACTTATTCCAAAGGATGTGCATGTAAAGGCAACCTGAGAGGTGAGACACTGACCTAAGCATCAGCTTTTAGGCTTCAGGATTAAGGAACTCTTAACCTGCATTTCAAAATCCTCAATTTTTTTTCACCCTTCTAATATCACATCTTCAGGATAGCTGAAGTCCTGTCTGTTGGCAAATGTTGCCTCTCAAATCCTAAGCCTTCTTATTTGTGGAGTTTACGTGTTGAAGGTACATTCTATTAGAGTCACCATTCCCATAGCAATTACGGTTGCCTGAGAAATTTCTAAAAATGTATTTTTATTATCAATGTACCTTCCCTGAGAACAGTGTTTATTCTAGGGGGAAAGGAGTGGGCATACCCTAAGCTTCCTGTTGCCATCACTTGTGTCATCCTCCTTTTAAGATGAGACACTTATTAGTAATAGAACAGAGGAGATGGCAATCACACGCTCACACAAAGCAGGTAAGGCCTTCTGTGGTTAGAATCTGGAGACAACCAAAGCAAGGAAATGCAGGGCCAATGCTATTACTTCATTCTTAGATTGTATCATTTATAGTTAATGTGCTCCACTTGTGCGCGTTACAGGATTCTGTTATCTAAGAAAGCATAAAAAAGTACTCTCCTGTCTACATGCAGAATTTAGCCATGTGTAAGCCTTTTTTCTCTAAATCATTTGCACACACCAAGCCAGGGTACATGCTATGGCTTGGGATGTCCAAGAACCAGTTGGAAGAAAGCAGTTTCCTCTCTCCTGTTTCCTGGCCTGCCGCTCCAAAGACTCATCCTGTGGTTTCTCCTCTGGTCATCCCACTGGCCACTCCTGAGCAGGGCTGTCTGTGGATAGGTCATAAGGAGTGTGCAATTCTTCAGCAGCCACAGAGGAGAAAGGCATATTTTTGTCC
>NC_031776.1:34147726-34172726 GCF_001522545.3 Parus major | reverse complement strand
GTTTTAGACAGACATATTACATTTGGTCAGATGTGCTCCAAATAGCGAGGTGCTCTCCAAAAAATAAACCAGCAAAGCCCCCACTTAGGATCCATTCAGATTAAATAAATGCTGAGCGTGTGTTTGTGGATCCTCTGCCTCATCTGCACACGCAGGGCACTGTCCTGCTTTTATTCTGGCTCCCACACCCAGAGCTTTGCTCTGGATTTACAGCAGCAGCCCTGGATATTCAGAGTTTATATTTTACCGAATTAATGCTGAGAGGAAGAAAACTCTGTGAATATATATTGGTTTTTTGTTTGGTCGGGTTTTTTTAAAGAAAGACAGAAAGTGCGGGGTCACAGATTTTAGGAAGAGGGCAGGTTTAGGTAAAGAAAAGTCATGTTTGAGTGTCACAATGCTAGAGGTTAAATTGTGCAAGAGTCAGCTAAACAAGAATTAAAATGTACATGAAAAATTGCAGCGTGTACCCTGGTGACCTGCACAAAGTGAGAAGCAGAGCAGAGCCTTCATGAGCCTTGAATAATTTTTGGGAAGCAACTAGACACTGTAACTTCTCTTTACCACAGAAGAAAATGGCAATGAGGAAGGAAGTGTAGCAAAAAATCTTGAACATTACCACTATTATGCAAAAAAAAAAAAAAAAAAAGAAAAGAAAAAAAAAGCTGTTAACTGTTTTCCCCTTGCTGACTGGGTAGACTTGCCCTCAGATGGAAAACTTCTGATACTTGTGACTCCTTACTACCAGAAATCACATGAGATGATCAAGGAAGAAAATCACAATGGCTATATTTATATCGAAGGCTGAACTTCTCAGAAACACTGTACCTTGATTAAAATTTCTGGGAGGCTGCAATAAAAATATCAGATGTGAGACTGGCTCAGCAGATCAATTATCATAATTGACAACATTTTATTAATACATATTGAACTCCTAAATGTTTTGGACGCAAGATAACCCCGTGAAAATGATCCTTAGAGAGGCAGAATGCCAGATCTGGGAAAAGAATCAAGGCTGGCTTGTCTGCTGTACAGTTTAAACAAATATTTTTCATCTGGTCTGCATATTCTATGCTTTTGTACAAATTTAGCATCTGTTTGTACCTGCATATTTTAACTTAAGAGCTTTCATTAATTTTTTTTCTCTTTTTTTAAGCTTCAAAGCCATAAACATGTATATTTATACCACAGTATTGTACGAGGGTTGTAAAGCTCTGAATTAAGTCATTCTGTGCCTTAGTTTTGATTAGAATGATACAATTAGAACCTGTTATTCTACCAACTAATTACTTGTAGAGTGTGACATCTGAAGAATACTACAAGATTACAAATTTAGGAATGAACTGAGAATGTGCTCTGTTTATATTATTCCCCTATCTTCAGTCAAATCATTGTCATGGAAATGGATTAATACTGGGCCAGTCTCTGTCCTCATCAAAATCTTTCTCACCAAAAAAAAAAAAAAAAAAAAAAAAAAAAAAAAAAAAGAAAAAAAAAAGAAAAGAGTAATAAAAATTTTAATGCTTCATGTATCAATAACATTTTAATAGCATGCTTTGATCTTCTTGCCAGTCTATCACTTGATTGGCCGAGCAGCATCCATCTTCCTGAATCAGCATCGACTGGTGTTTGTTTCTGGGAAATTCTCTCCTTTTTTAAAATTTATTTGGTCATTGTTGAACCACTTCTGGGTGCCTTGTGCCATTTTATTTCTTGCAAGTGCATCTCAGTGAATGATTAAAGGAGATTTTTTTTTTCTCTTAAATCTCAAATACTAAATTCTCTCACTTAAAAAAATAAAAGGAAAGGGAGAGGTTGTGTGTTTGTGCAAGTCTTCAGATAGAGAAAGGCTGGCATTTAGAAGTTGAAAAGGCGAGAGAAAAAGCTCTGTATATTTTTTTTTTGCCTGTGAAAACCCTTTGGAGGGTTTAATCCTATCCAGGCTGCATGTGTGAATACCTGTTGCACAAGAACTAACAAATTAGCAGCAAGAAACCAAATTTGACAGGCAGTGCCAGGCAGGCTGAAACATCCAGAAAAATAAGTATTCTCCCCTGTGATGGAGCCTCTTCTAAAAGCTATTTTTATTCACTCTGAACCCCCAGGTTCGTGGAAAGTGAACCGATCCATAAAAATACACAATAAATAATTTTACACATATCATGCTCATTTGCATGTGAATTAGCCCAGTTTATGGCCATAAAGGCAGACTTTGTCAGTGCACAGAAGATGCAAACAAGTAGTAGGGGCAGAGAACTGCCCACAGTTGAAGATTTGTCACATTTCTGCACCACTCAATGTTAATACTTGCTGTGCCTCAACGAGGTTAAAATGACGGTGACAGCTCAGATCTGTGTGGTGATAGATAGATAGAGAGGGAGATACAAGCTCTTACATCTTCCTTCTGCATTTGCATCATTTTCTTCCAGGTATAGATCTCACAGTGTCTGTTAACTGATTATTTCTCTTAAATAAGTAGGAAAAAAAATAAAAAGAAAAAAAAAAATCCCTTTTTTCTCACCCGACTGCTTATTAGATTTGATATTGGGAAAAGCCCTTCATTTACTCTGAACAAATAGTTCTGTTTTCCACCACTTGCTGTCATGTTTAAAGTAAATAAGTTCTCGTCCCTCCAGCACTGCTGAACTCATTCACTTCCCAGAACAAAGCCATTGTGTAGAGGTCCACAACAGCCCCTTTCTCTCCTTCCCCGAGCGGGATCTTCCCCGGCACCGCAGTGTGCTCCCCAGCTTTGTGAGCCATTCATTCACCAGTGCCAGTGCTAAAAGTGTGCATGCTTTATTTCACAGAAGAAATGAAGGAAGATTATGACACTATGGGGCCTGAAGCCACAATTCAGACCACTGGAAACAATGGTACAGGTAAGGCCTTGCATGGAGTGAGCATCACTTTTCTTTGGGATCACAGAGTTAGCTGTGCATGGAGAGTGAGAGTGACAAAACAATCTGTTTGTTGTTTTCAGTTATTGGAAAATACTGACATAATTCTCCTGGTTTTTAATTTCCCTCCCCTCCCAACTTGATCCTGAGAGTGCAGTGACCAATCCATGCAGTGAAGAGTCCTTGCTATCCCTCCTGTGTCCCACAACATTTTATCCCCAACTCCTTGTAGCTGCATCCTTGGGAGATAGTTCTGTGCAGTGTGAGGAAATGCTTTCCCAGGCAGGGTGAACCTTGGACAGTTTAAAGTAGCTGGGCCAAGGTACAGTGGCCTTTTAATAAGAGAGGCTGTATAAAGAGCTCGATAATAGGATGGGGTGCACCCTCCTTGGCAGCCCCAGATTTGGGTGGTGCACAGAGTAAACTGCTTCAGAGATTGAAAACATCTTGTCATCAAGACACACAGAAACCCCTTACATAGATCTATAGACACACACACTTAAGATGCATATTTATGAGATTATAATATTTCTGGCAATTTTCTTTTGTTTTTTTACCACTTTTTACATCTCTTTCTTTCCCCTCTTCTTAGAAATCAATGCATTTGATGGCAAAAGAACTGTGACAAAGATATTTAGCAGGCATCACCTCTGAGCCATCTCTCTTTTGCTCTAGCAGAGAAAACCAGCAAAAGGTTTCTGTTGCTATTTTCTAATCCAAATGAATTCAGGGGTTTGCCATGTTCTTTCCAAAGGCCCCACTCTATCCTCAGCACAGCTGAATGCCATACATCACCCAGTGTTTGTTCTGCATTTTGTCACAATTTGAGATGTTGCAGATAGATTTACACAGCTAAAAGGAAGAGTTTTCTAGTATAAGTACATTTCTATGCATGCCATTATGAAATTTAGTTCATAGGTAATACTCTCCACAAATATTACTGTAAAAGGTGGTACCAAAGTCTCAGTAGGATTTTATTACTCACACTTTCCTAATGTTGGTAACACCCACATAAAACCCCAGTGCTCTTATTAAGCAACACAAGAAATTTACTTTATCATTCTTGAGGGGGAAAATAATAGGAAAATAAAACCATGTCACTGCTTACTTTATCCATTAGATTTATTATGCATGAAAGGAGGGTGGCACCAAGGCACAGTTCATCATTACCTATGTACTGAGTGATGTTGCTGTGCAAAACTGGCTACATATGTATTTCAAAACCTTATTTTATTTCCAAGAGACGGCAATAAAGTGACAAATTGTGCTTAGCACTTGGAGAAACAGGATTTTAAAAGACATCTGATTCAGAAACAAGGCTTGATGGTTATCTGAATTACCATTACCAGAGCCTTTGAGGTCCCCTATCAGTCCGTGTGACTTCCTTTGTACATATTTTCCCTACCATAACAGGCCTTGACTCTTTCATGATTGCAATGTAGTCTGCTTGAAGGGGAAGACTTCATGTCTTCTTAGTCCCTTCCCTTCCAGTATCTGCTGTCCTTGTCTGCCAGCTCATCGTCAGCACCACAAAATCTCTCTGGGGGTGCCACTGAGCTCTGGCACAGCCCCACTGCTAACCAGGAGTGGGGTCCACGGGGTGTCCTGCCTCTACTGGAACCAGTTTTCCATGGAGGAAATAAGGGTTACCCCTACCCAGCTTGATGCACTGTAAACTCATGGCTCAAGGAGTGTTTTGCATTTACGTGGACTGATTTAAAATGCAGGAGCTTCTTTGTGTGTTGCTTCTATCAATTCCTTCCCCAAATGTCCTGTGCAAGTCCCAGGCACCTCTTTACTCCAGCTATGATTGGGAAGCTTGCTCAAATAACATCACAAGTTGCTCTGAAAATGTTTAATTCAAGTCTTTTTTCACTGAGGTGTTCAGAGCCTCTTTCAGTGGAGGCTGATGCCTTGTCAGGTTGGGTAGAATATATTTCTTTAGTTGCTGCAATCTCCATAGGGTCTTGAGAGCAATGTCAGATTACCTAGGCATAATAAATGCTCTGATATATTAAATGCTTATGCCAATATTTTCACCTGGAGTGGGAGATTCCAGGTGGCTATGAGGACCCGTAGTTTCCTTTATTAGGAGTAAAAGATCCCTTTCGTGCCCGGTGAGGTGCCTCAACCATTATTTAACAAGGAAAGGGAAGAAATCAGTCCCTGAGCTGTAGGAGATCCTTCCTGGATAGTCTGGGAAGTGTTCAAAATTTTCTTCTTCAGCCTCACTATAGGCTTTGGGTGTTTTGCCTCAGTTTTCCCTGCAGGTTATAGGGGATCTAAAATTGATGTTCAATTAAGTAGCTCAGGTGAGGCTGAGACTCGACCCAATGAAAGCATACATCTAACCATTCTGTAAATGAATGCAATATCTGTGGTGCACTTTTAGCATCCAATTCTCTGCAAAATATCATTAGTAGAGAAAGAAAACTAAAAGAAAACGTCTCCATTATTAAATTATTCTGCTATTGTCAGAGTGGCCACTTCCTAGTGGTATTTAAAAGAGATGTGTTGTTATCTATATATTAACCAGCTGCATTTTTATGAGCCATGGAAGCTTCATGGTGAAAAAGCAGAAGTGACCATTAGGGTGAAAATTTAGGATTTTGGTCCTGCTAAATGAATTTGTAAATATTTCTGAGGATTTCTGCAATAGGGACTTGAAAAAGTGATGTTTGGCAGAAGAGGTTTTTAAAATGTGAATGAAGAAATTCTTACGGTTTATTTTATTCTGCCTTTTATGGTTATTGCAACTGGGATGCTTGCAGAGAATAGATTAACAAAATTCCTGTAAACAAACAGAAAAATTTTCCTGGTTTCGATTAGTAACATCTGACAAAATTCAAGTAAAGATCTCAACATAATTTAAAGAAGGGAAAGAAAAACTTTCAGGGGGAGGAAAACAGAACCAAAACTTGGCAGGTTGGAGGACAGGCCGTTTTCAGGCTGTAATCTGTGTGTACCAATGAGGGCCTCTCACTTCCTGGCTAATGAAGGCTGTGGTTTTATTAGCTTTGTTTGCGATTAAGGGCAGCTATCACCATCTCACAGGACAAGTTCCCACACAAAATAACTGGTCTCCCAAGCTCCTTGGACCTCTCTCCCACTTTATCTTGAAAGCTCCTAAATGCCTCCAAAGATAGCTTTCCTTAATGTGTTTTATTTTTATGTGACACAGCCACATCAGCTTTTGGAGCTGAAAATATTTCTGCTCTCCAGGCTCCAATAATTAATTTAAAAAAGACTTATTTGGTGAGGTCACCCACCATAGATCTCGCTGAAATTCTTGCCTCGCAGGAGGGGTTGTGCAGTGTGTGTGCAATATCAGCCCACAAGGAGACTGGGAACATGGCTTTGTACGTGGAAAATAAATCAGGGCATGGAGGGGGGAAGCAAGCCTTCCACCCAGAAGTCAAGAGAGAAACCTAATGGTTGTCAGATGGGTGTTTTTAGTACCTCTGGGTGAGCTTCCAGCCATGTCTGAATTGCCAGTAACGTTCCTGGTGAGAAACCAGACCCACATGGACACCCTTCACTGTTTGTGTTAATCTGCAGCATTTCAGCACTGGTTGTATTGCTTCAGTGAAGGATCTATCAGCTTTTCCACTAAATCCCCTTGTTTTTAGGGGTTTATAATATAGACATAAACATTTGCTTTAGCTCCTGGATTGCATGCACAGACATAGAAGCTAAATAATCCTAAGAATTAGGAAACCAAGTAATATTGCAGCAGTCTTCCACAGCCTGTTTGATCAGCCTCCAGATAAACTTGGGGGCACAAAGGAAGAACCTCATTTGGGTTTGAGTTGGGGATGGAAGCTCCTAATGTTAACTCAGGCCTTGCTTGGATCCTAATCCTATAAATGCAGTTGCAAACTCCAAGTTCCCCTAGTTTACCTGGAGGAGAAAAGGGACACATTGAACCATCCTATGGAGCCATTCCATTTCTCTTTTCTGGAGAAAAACTCCCTCTCCTTGCTTCACAGGTAGCACTTATTGGCTCTGGGCCTAGATTTGCCAAAAATATACTCGTTTTCCTTGGATCCATTGCTAAGACAAGAGAGGGAGTTTGGGCAGTGTTAAGCCAGAGGGTAGATGATCTTGTAGCACTGGGAAGATCTAGGCATAAAAGGGGAATGAAAAGTTAGATTTATAGCATAAAAAGTAAAGCCTCAGCTTTTTCTTTTTTTCTGATAAAAACAAGAAGTCCTACACCTACTGTGATGCTCTTGTGCATAAGGTGTACTCAGTAACCACCATTTTGTTATATTTCTCTCCCAGAACAAAATGGAGGTAAAGTACTCTGTCTTCTTCTCCACACTCACACCCCCCTTCTCTAGAAGCTGCTTTATTTTGGGGTTGAAAGAGGAGAACTGTTTCTCATGCTGATAGCAAATGGTAACTGGAGCTGCAGTAGGACCAAGAGGAGCTCTGTGGTGGTATAGCTGTTCACTACAGAACCACTGTGATAGGAACAGAAGTTTCCTTCCAAAACCAGAGTCCCATGCCCTGTGCCATTTGGTCACTGTCACTAAAATACTGCAAAACTGTTGAGAAGCTGCTCAGCTCATATGAAAAATAGGGCATATTTGTCTCAGCCAGAGGATTTGATTTTATCGGCTAAAGGGATGAGGTTTACAGAGACGGATATCTACTTTTATCGATGACGCCGAGATCAGAGCTTCAAATCAGGCACTGCAGGCTCCCAGTTGCACCCCAGTCAGAGGTCATGTCTCATTTTCACTCCCAGTATCACTGCCTTGCATTTTCATAGGAAACTGAGGCAAAGCATTTACCCATTTCTAAATACCAAGGAGCTGGTTGGTCTCCCATTTCCAGTGGTTACAAACCATAACCCACTTGATTTCCATGTGTTCATTCTGTGCTGTTCCCTGACATCACTGACAGCAGAATTGTCCTGTTTACTATTTTACTTTTACATGAACTCCAGAATAGTTCATGGTGTTTCCTCATTTTCTTATTTCACCTCAGCATAAATACATTAAAAAATTAATCAATCATAAGCTGTTCTTTTAATTTATGGTCAATTAAAAACAAGTATCGTTAGTTCCCTGCCACCAACTGTGTCTTTCAATACTTGTTAATAAACAAAGAAACACAATTTAGAGGAAGAAAATCATAATCTCTTTTTTTTCCCCTTTTCTAGTATAATTATATTATTATTTGTCTATTACATCCCAGAGTTTTAAGATCTTTCCTGTAAGCAGTGCTCATACTTGGAGGAGAAAAGCACATTTCTAGTAATAGGATGCTGTGTGGCTGAGCACATATTATGTTTCATGAACATTGCATGGAAAATAAAAAATTGAGGTTACATTTAAAGAAAAGAAGGAGAACTCTTGTATGGACTGTCAAAGTGGTTTTTGGGCTTGGTGGCCCTCTTATGTTCTAAACCATGCGGTTCTATTGTAGAAATCATGAAGCAGTAAGTTTTTAAAACAACCCATTCTCTCATTATAAGTTAATTTATCAGGGAGGAAAGAAAAAGCAGGAAGATGTGAGCAGTTTTCTTCTTGTGCCTGTCAGAGAGCAGCCTGAGGCTGTCTCAGAAATGTTTGGTCTTTTACTACCTGTAACTGCCTTCCACCCACATGGAGACTTGTCCCGGGGTCTGTGGGATCCAGGGGCAGCTGAGCTCAGCCCTGTAGGTTGAGCTGTGCTTATGCCAAAAGCTGTGGGACCCCCAGGAGCCCCGTGAAGGTTGTTCAGGTTCCAGCAATGAAAGATTACCTGCATTACCCAAGCCTCATAAACTTCTCCAACTGCCCTGTAGAGCCCCATGTTCTTGTTAATTTAACTGCCCGCCCTCACTTCCATCCACACTGGTGGAAAGCCCACATTAATTTTATTGGGAGCTGGAGCAAGGCCGATGAGAGCAAAGATCCAGCTGCAGCCCCAGCCTTGTAGCTCCAGTACATCTGCTCAACTTCTAACACTGTTGATTGGCCCAAGCTCTCTGGGACGATGCACTCAACCACCCTTTCTTCTCCCCCTCTTATTTTAGTGAAGAACGCAAATTGCACGTCGGACTTTGAGGAATATTTTGCCAAAAGGAAACTGGAGGAAGGAGATGGGCATGCAGTCAGCATAGCAGAGTACCTGCAGCGCAGCGACACAGCCATTATTTACCCTGAAGCCCCTGAGGAACTGTCTCGCCTTGGCACTCCAGAGGTCAATGGGCAAGAAGAAAATGGTGAGGCTGTAATTCATTTTTAGCCAGTATCCTGACCTCGTGCAGCTGTTGCAATTATAAATGCACTACATGCCTGGGTGTTTACCTTAAAAATTGAAGAACAGCTGCAGCGGCATGGAATTTCATGAGCAAAGATTGGGGCTGTAATTTCAGTGTATTGTGATTTTTTAGTCAGCACATTTGTATTATTTGGTGGGTGAACTGAGGAGCTGAATTTAAACAGGAGAAAGGCTGCTGCTCTTCTTGGGAGTTTGGGAAGTTTTAATAGAGTTTTAACACAACAAAAGACAGTAGCCAGCCTATTGCTCTCCAGCGCCTTGATAAATAATTGGAGAAGAGTCAGTAGGAAGGATTCGGTCAATGGCATAAGTAACGTAATGAGCTGGGGCTGGAATGCAAATTGCCAATTGATCAGGAAAAGTATTTCTTAGTTTTCCAGCCAGCCAGGTCTGCGGGAGGAGTGATGCCCATAATTAATTTCCCGGTGGGGTCCGGAGCGGGCCCTGCGAGTCTGCCGTGGGCGTGCGCGGGTGCCGGTGCCTCCCGCCGCCGGTTGGAAGCGCCGTCCCTCCCTCCCGGGCAGCAGATTGCGGCGATTCCTCTCATACCATCCCGGGCAATCAGCCCATGAGCTGCCATTGATTTGCTGACCTTTTGGCCTGCCTCTCTTTCCCCCCCCCATCCCGGGGCGCAGACCTGCCACCTGGAACTCCAGATGCCTTCGCCCAACTGCTGACCTGCCCCTACTGCGACCGGGGCTACAAGCGCCTGACGTCCCTCAAGGAGCACATCAAGTACCGCCACGAGAAGAACGAGGAGAACTTCTCGTGCCCTCTCTGTAACTACACGTTTGCCTACCGCACCCAGCTCGAGCGGCATATGGTGACACACAAGCCAGGGACAGATCAGGTGGGGGGCTGGTTTTAAGTGATTTCCTTCTGTAATAACCCCTTAGAGAAACGATATTGCTTTGATTGGCAATCATTATTAATTTTTCATGGCATTTTGAAGATGCAGATCTTTTAATGGTAATAGCTTTAATTGAGGTCTAAATGATTTTTTGATGGTCTCTTCTAATATGATTTAATAGTCTTATGTTCACGATCGAATGAGTGTGTTAATTTCTAATTTAGAAATTTTATTTGCACTTTAACTTGACTTTAGTTTCGTTTTTATGTTCCTCAAAAAGTGAATGAAACTGTAGCATTTTAATTATACATTATTAAACATCTCAGCAATTTTAATTCCATTTTTCACCTAGTTTTACTTTGCAGTGTTGCAAATAGGAGTTCCAAGACATACTAAAAGATCTGCTAATATTTTTTCATTACTTTTTGAGTAACCTTTTCAATCACATGAAATTATGCGTATTTTGTATAATCGTTTGTTAGACATAATTACACATTTTGAGAAGAACTCTTCCGACAGTACATATAGGCTATCATTTGTGATTGTGCCACTAGAATTGGGCATTGCTCTCATTTGTGTAGCCCGGCAGCGTATCTGCAATAAATCAAAGCCCTTTTTTCCTCGATGGGGTACGTGTAATATTATATCAGTGCCACATTTAAGGAAATGCTGGTGTCTCAAACAGGTGACTGAGCTTCCCTAGCGCTCCTAGATGGGCTGGCAATAGACCTGCGCCACAAAATTCTTTACACACCAGCAGGAAAACTGCTCCTAGCTGGAGAATTACTTCTAAAAACCCATCTTAAAGAGGGCTGTAAGGGAAACTCAAATGACGTGGTTCAAAGTTGAACAAATAGATGTGGGCATTGTGTCAAATTATAAAGGATTTAAGCCGGATTTATTTTTCTTAAAAACCTGAAAATCACAATCATCTGTATTTCTCTTGGTAGGTTTCTCAGCAGAAGGTAAATTCAGTTAGGCAAACACACATCTTCCTAATCACACAATTTTTGCAATTAGCATTTTTAAGAGAACCGTATCTTTTGCTTGATCTTAAATCAATATAAATGACTCCAAAGCACTTTCTCCTATTCTTTCCTTCCCATGACTTTTCCAGTAGACAAACACATTTTCCCATGTATATTTTTCCTAACCTGATACACTGTAAGGTTCTTCCTTTTGCCTCGTATCATTAAAAACACCAGGGGAGGGAACAAAACCCGCCTGGATATTTATCCAACGTAACTGCCTGAAATTTCACATGCGAGAGCGCGCTGGTACTGGCGCATTATGAATGGTAGCTTTGGTGTTGAAAAGTCCCCTCATTTGCTCATGGCATTTACAATTAGTAAATTAAAATGATTGTATCATATTAACAGTGGCACAACTAAAGTTTATAGTAGTCCTCAGAGGGCGATGGGGGGAGACAAAACAGCTGTTGCTGTTTGTTTATGCAACTCAGCAACATATGAGCGCGGGTCCCTCAATGGCGCGCGGCGGGCTGGGCTCTGCTTGATCTTTGAAGGTTGCTGCTGTTTGAACAAACCTCCCTGTGTCCCATGTAACACCATCTGTCTCGCCAGGAATGTGGGAAGAGGCAGCACACCCTCGCAGTTGTCATACCGTTTCGGCGCTGCCTTTTTTTTTTTCTTTCCTCCCCCCCCCGCCCCGTTTTTTTCCCCCTCCCTGCTCCTGCAAAAGGCTTTTGTGTCGCAAAAGGCTGACCTCCTACCTTGAGCATCCAGAATGATTGGATACCACTATATTATCAAGATAAAAATTATTTTTTAATTAATTTTTTTTTTCCTCTCCAAATTCAAAGCCATGGGGCTTTCCTTGTTTGTTGCAAAAAGGTCAGCTGCCTTTGATTATATCTTTACACCACTTTTAACTTTCAACTTTCCCTCGCCCCTCAGAAGAGCACTGGGGGAAAACATGGCACGAAAGGTAGCTCAAGTCTTTCCTGCTGCTCTGTGATTTTAAAAAAACATTTCCAGCAGCAGCTTATGCTGAAGATGCAGTCTCTCCTGCTTGATAATGAATTAAATCTTACACGAAATGCCACTAACGACAGTGTTTCTCTCTTTCCTCCACATGCAGTAAACAGAATTTTTAAACAAGCTGAGTCCCACATGTTCAGAATCTGCTAGGAATATTAAGAGCCACAAATCTTCTTATAAAACTGTTTCCCTCATTGTAAGATACCTTAAAGCAACACATTTCTGATGAGAGACTTAGGAAATAATTCTAAAGCAAATATCGAATGCTCATGTGAAAGTACTTTCTCATTTGTTTCGGTTTACTGCCAACATTTTGATTTTTATTGCAACACTGATGAGACAAATAAATGTACATGCAGACCTTGTGGTCCGCTTGACGAATTCAGAGTCACATTAATTTAATTTTTGTCTTTAAGCTTGAAATTCATGGTTTCTCTTGCATAAAATTCATGTTGGTATCTCTTATTTTTTCTTCTTTTCCTCCCAGCACCAAATGCTGACCCAAGGAGCAGGCAATCGCAAGTTCAAATGCACTGAGTGTGGCAAGGCCTTCAAATATAAACACCATCTGAAGGAACACCTGCGAATTCACAGTGGTGAGTAGCGGAGGTGCTGGTGTGCTCATTTGCATTTTGTTTAATTAGCTGAGTTTTAAAGACTGCTTAAAATTTACACAGTTCTGCTTCTGGCTTCTTGGAGCTACCAAGGTATTTCATAAGTGATATCTGAGTCATCCTCATTTATCATGCTGTTAATACCATGGTCTCGCTAAAAGATTTGGAAATAGTAAAGCTTCCTGCAAATAATAAAGATTGTTAGGCAGTTTGAGCTCAGAAGCCTTCATTCATTGCTGTGCAGTGGGAACCTGAAGAGTCCATTATATTTTCCAAAATAAAAAGTCCCCCTGAGTGAAATACAACTCATATTCTCAGATAACAAGAAACTGCCAAGCCTCTCAGATTGAATGACTTGGGCATTTTGGCTCTCCTACTTGATGCAGAATTCAGCACACAAAATGACACCAGGCTCAGTCCAGGCACAAACTGATGTGGAGGTTCTAACATCAGGACTCAGTTTCTCATGCTGGTGCTCGTATCTGGTGAAAATTACATTTTGGGGGAGAAAAATAAATAAATAAACAAATCAAATTTGAACTGTCTTGATTTTATTTGGCTCTCTTCCCCACAGGGAAGAGAAGTCACTCCTGTGACTTGCCCTGGTCAGTCTGGACCCAATCTCACACTTTGATGGATGTTGCCACCTGGAGACCCTGGGTCCATACTGACCTCAAAATTTGTAGAAAGTAGCAGGTAAAGCAGTGCTTGTGTGTGGCCATGTCCCTATGCTCCTATGAAATTCTATAATCAATATTTCCCTATTAATCACTGGATACACAGGTGATCAGTTAGATACCAAATGCAATCTCTTGCAATTAAAGCAGCAAGAATGATAATTAACATTTGGTTTTAATTATCATTTTAGGTGAAAAACCATATGAGTGTCCAAACTGCAAGAAACGTTTCTCCCATTCTGGCTCCTACAGTTCGCACATCAGCAGCAAGAAGTGTATTGGTTTAATCTCTGTAAATGGCAGAATGAGAAACAATATCAAGACGGGTTCTTCTCCTAATTCTGTATCTTCCTCTCCTACCAATTCAGCCATCACACAGCTGAGAAACAAGCTGGAGAATGGCAAACCACTTAGTATGTCTGAGCAAACAGGCCTACTGAAAATTAAAACAGAACCACTAGATTTCAATGAGTACAAGGTTCTTATGGCCTCACATGGGTTTAGTGCAACTAGTCCTTTTATGAATGGTGGACTTGGAGCAACCAGCCCCTTAGGAGTTCACGCGTCTGCTCAAAGTCCAATGCAGCACTTAGGTGTAGGGATGGAAGCACCGTTGCTTGGGTTTCCTGCGGTAGGCAGCAATTTAAGCGAGGTGCAGAAGGTCCTACAGATTGTGGACAACACGGTTTCCAGGCAGAAAATGGACTGCAAGGCTGAAGAGATCTCCAAGTTGAAGGTTTACCATATGAAGGATTCATGCTCTCAAGCCGAGGAACAAGGAGTTACCTCCCCCAATATTCCCCCCGTGGGTCTTCCAGTAGTAAGTCATAATGGTGCCACTAAAAGTATTATTGACTATACATTAGAGAAAGTCAATGAAGCCAAAGCTTGCCTCCAGAGCTTGACCACAGACTCGAGGAGGCAGCTCAATAACATTAAAAAAGAGAAGCTGCGAACCCTAATAGACCTGGTAACTGAAGACAAGATGATAGAGAACCACAATGTATCCACTCCATTTTCATGCCAGTTCTGTAAAGAAAGCTTTCCTGGTCCCATTCCGTTGCATCAGCATGAGCGTTACCTGTGTAAAATGAACGAAGAAATCAAGGCAGTCCTTCAGCCTCATGAGAACATGGTTCCCAACAAACCTGGAGTGTTTGATAAGCAAACCCTCTTTCTGTCATCAGTACTTTCTGAGAAAGGAATGACTAGCCCCATCAACCCATACAAGGACCACATGTCTGTACTTAAAGCATATTATGCTATGAATATGGAACCCAACTCTGATGAACTACTGAAAATTTCCATTGCTGTTGGCCTTCCTCAGGAATTTGTGAAGGAATGGTTTGAACAAAGAAAAGTCTACCAGTATTCAAGTTCCAGGTCACCATCACTGGAAAGGGCCAGTGCCAAGGTGGCGCTGGCTGCCACCAACAACACTGCCACTAAAGACTCTTTGTCAGCCAGATCTCAAATAAAGCCTGTGGACTCTATAACTTCACCATCTATAGCTGAACTCCATAACAGTGTTACTAATTGTGATACTCCTCTCAGGCTAACAAAACCTCCTCATTTTACCAATATTAAGCCAGTTGATAAATTGGACCACTCCAGGAGCAATACTCCTTCTCCTTTAAATCTTTCTTCCACATCTTCTAAAAACTCCCACAGTAGTTCTTACACTCCAAACAGTTTCTCTTCTGAGGAGCTTCAGGCTGAGCCATTGGACTTGTCTTTACCAAAACAAATGAAGGAACCCAAAAGTATTATAGCCACAAAGAACAAAACAAAATCTAATAGTGTAAAATTAGAACACAACAGTGTTTCTTCATCATCTGAAAACTCAGATGAGCCGCTGAACTTGACTTTTATCAAGAAGGAGTTTTCTAATTCAAATAATCTGGATAAAAGCACTAACCCAGTATTTGGTATGAACCCATTTAGTGCCAAACCTTTATACACAACACTTCCACCACAGAGCGCATTTCCCCCAGCCACTTTTATGCCACCAGTCCAGACCAGTATTCCTGGGCTGCGACCATACCCAGGACTAGATCAGATGAGCTTCCTACCACATATGGCCTATACCTACCCAACTGGAGCAGCTACTTTTGCCGATATGCAGCAAAGGAGAAAGTACCAGCGGAAACAAGGATTTCAGGTAAATGGTTTCAACTGTTTTCTCCTTCAAAAAGCTAGAATTCAGTATTTTGTGATATGCCTCTTAAAGAAGAAAAAGCCTGAAGTGACAGTCAACATTTGCAACAAAATTAGCAGAGTTTATTTAAGTCTGAACTTGGAAAGTCATGGTGGAGTAGGAAAATAAACTGCATTTAACTTAAGAGTACCTCTACTTGGATTCAGAAGCAGTATCAATTACTTTGAACAGGCATAATGACCTTTGTTCTGTTGAGTTCAGCCATTTCTCATTAGATTTGTATAGCAGTATAATAATACTAATGTTAATAATAATGTCCATAAAAAGTTGTATCCTAGAGAAAAAGAAAAGGAAACTTCATAGGGAAATTTATCTCTTCAGGGCATAACTACATTTCACCAAAGAGAAAAGGAGCAGTGGGAGACCCCTTTGGAGTCACCTGCATACTTGGACACAAAGTAGTTTCCCTCTAAGCGGAGGTCCACACAGCCTCATAGACACTGTAATCCACTGAAAGCCTTCAGAGCTCCCTTCTCCATATTTTTGGGGGATTGTTCACCCACCATTCATGGGGAAGTAGTCCTCTCTTCTCACTAATGTCGGGGGGATAAGAAACATTGGCCCATAGTCCCTTCCTTTGGGCTACCTACTGCTCTCTCCAGACTCTTAGTTCCTCTAATCCTGCCAGTCATCTGGAACAGCTTTGAAAAAAACCCGAGAGATTAAATGAAATTATTTGGAGAGGTAGCAGCCAGGGCCCTTAATCGCAGACAAAGTCTTTCCCTGGACATGTAATCTGGGTCAGCACTTCTTCGTGCCCGCCTACAACCCTCAATTCTTCCCTCAGGTCATCCCAGAGTCAACACAGGTGTAGCAAAGGATTTTGTCCCTTGAATGCCTGAAGAGAAGAGCAGCTCCACAGAAGTCTTGTACTTTTATAGCCTTTTTCTGGGTGTATTCAGATGTAATGTACAGAGTTTAGTTAAATGAGATTAACTGATTATAGATTAATAATTTTTTCTTACATTTGCGCCTGTTCCCCCATGTCCTATTACCGTCTATTAGTAATTTTACTGACTAGTAAATGTTTTATAGTTTCAAATGTGAAAATCAGGTACGGTTTTACATTACAGACTGTAATCCCTCTTTGCACAATAGGAGCATAAATAGCACTGCACCTCCATAACAGCTGTTCCACTATTCCAATTTACAGTACATCTGCCCTCTTTGTAAATGTATTTAAGCCTATTTAATCTTCTCTAATATTAATTAGTGCAAACCTAGTCTAAGAAAACTGAACTGTGTGATAGCAAATGGAAATGTATGTTATCATGCAAGTTTGCACTCTCTTTGGATCGAGACAAAATAAATATCAAGAAATTTAATAATTTACTGATCCACATTCATTATTGCTTAATGCTGAAGGCTGTTTTAACATAGATAGAACATTGATAAAAAGTGTTATTAATATTCCCTATTTCAAATTACAAAATTAAATATAAAAATATAGCTTGGAGGCCTTTAGTCGGGAGACATACATTTAAATGGATTGCATAATAATAACATTTGTACCTAAATATAAAATTCAATTAAAACCTTTCTACAGATACAGAATACATCCAAGTTTTGGAATTTTGAAAGGAATGATCCCTTAGCTGTTGCTTACATTTCCCTCTGTAAAATAATATAATACCTTTTGCTGGCCATGAAGAGCCTCCCCTTCACACTTTCTTGGAAGTATTTAGTGTTGATACGGTAAATACTGTTGGTTTGTGCAAACCACATTACTGCAGAGTGCTCAAAGACAGAAGGTTGGTTTGTATTTGGAAAGTATTTCCATGCTTTCCATCATGTGTAGTTTCATTATCCATATTCCTAAGCTAAGAGGGACCACTGAGGCGTGATTTTACCTTCCCTGGGATGGTTGGTGGGCAGGATTGGTGGTGGGAGCGGCTGTCGCTGACGAGTGGTTCCCTCACAGGGAGAATTGCTTGATGGAACCCCAGACTACATGTCCGGCCTCGACGACATGACGGACTCCGACTCCTGTCTGTCCCGAAAGAAGATCAAGAAGACAGAAAGTGGCATGTATGCGTGTGACTTATGTGACAAGACATTCCAGAAGAGCAGTTCCCTGCTGCGACACAAATACGAGCACACAGGTAGGGCAGCTGCGAACGCTGAGGGCAGGATTGAGGGTCATGCTTGGTTCTTCACAGTCTTTCATGAGTACATTTGTGCAGGTGCTGAGGCACTCAGAAAGTTATTTTGCTCTGTTCTGACGTATTTTTTAAATTTTTCTTGGTTATTTTCTTGGTTATTCTTGGTGGTTATTGCTTGGTGAAGGACAGTTGGGTGTGATGGAGTGAATGTTGATAGGTGCTATGGCAATCTTCATCTCTCAGGCATTTCATCTCATTCCCTCTTGAAATGAGACAGGCCCTAGCACTCAGAAAGAACTGCAACTTGGTCAGCACAAAGTCTGGCATGGGAAGGAAGAGTGACAGTGTTCTTGTTTCTTAGACACTATCTTACCCAGCTCCATTTAATCCAATAGGAAAACTGCCACTGACGTTAGCAGCATGAGACCTGGCTCTGGCCAAGTTATCTGAAAGTCGACAGCTCAGGGGGTTTCCTCTCGCTGTGGTTTTGCACACCAGCAGCACAAGCAGGTTGCAGTTCACTCTTTCACTTCCCAGTTAATGCCCAGGGAAGGTTCCCTTCTTTCCTGAGTAGGAAGTGATTTTTGTCTAGTTCAAGGAAGCTTGCCAAAGCTCACCACGCACTGTCAGCTTAAAAAATACTTTGGTTTGAAAAAGATCTTCCATCACACCTATGCTGGCCATGGTTCCCCTTACAGATAGTGCTCCCTTCCCCTCTGTCAGCCAGGACAGAGCTCTCTGAGGGCCACACATTGGCTCAGCATGTTTCAGTTAGGGGAAAATGGGACCGGAGCTTCCCAAATAATAGAGATATCAAATTATGTTGGACAAAGAGAAGGTGAATTATCATCTGAATTATTGCGCAGCAGGACATAAACCAAACTCCAACTTCCTAGAGTTAGAAAAAGTTTACTCAGGAGGAAACTTGCTTTAACTTTGAAAGCTGAGTCCCGCTTCAGGAAATGAAGCAAATCACATCATCCTTCAATCTCACCATGTGAGGGTAAAAACCTTATAGCTCTCTTTTAATACATCTTCCAGGCCCCACATAACCCTTTGGAATTTCACAGATGAAAAATTTACAATTCAGAAGCGGACTGTGCCTTTAAAACAAAATCCTTTACTTTGTTATTTTTCCTTCTTATACTTTTCTTCCAAATTTTAAGCTAATCCCACATAGGAAAATACAAAAGGAAGTTAAAATACACGTGGGATTAGGAAAGAAAATTAAAAGCAACATTTTGGACTAGATCAGCCAGTTCACTGGCAGAATGTGCTTCCCACTACATTATTCAGATCAAATTGTTTATTCAGTAGAAGAAGCTTTGAAGGCTTTACGTCCCTGCACCTTTCCTCTCCTGAATGATTTTATTACAGCCATCTGCAAACATTATGGTTTACTACACTACTACTGTAAAGCTCTTATGTTAGAACTGGCCTTCATATATATCGGGATCTGGGCATATGGTTGAATCCCATAAAGTTGGTAGTCCATAAGGTCGACAGACATATGGTTGAAAGGCTGAAAATTTGACAAGCTGAAATGTGTGCAATCACCTTGATTTGCAAAATAAACTGCATTCGTAATAGCAAAAATATGTTATGGTCTTGAAGTAGCATGGGAACCTACTGCCTAGAAAAATGCCACACAGCTGCAAGGCAGGGACTCTTCTCCTGCTTCTTTCCTCTGTCCCTTTCGGCTTCTAAACTTCACGTCCATCAGTTTTATGGGACTTAGCCTTATGATCCAGAACATGTATGGGGTGTCAGATTTAATACGCTAGAACTACAGCACATCATCAGGCTGGAGCCTGGCATTTAGGGACAGGAAGGATGGTCTTGTGGCAGAGGCACAGGCAGTGAGAGCGCTGCATTCTCCCCTTCCTCACCACAGACTTCCTCTGTGAATTACAGAAAATTGCTTCAGCTTTCTCTCACCTTCTCCCATCTTTGAAACACAGGGAAATGATACCAGCCCGCCTCTCTGGGGTGTTGTAAATATTAATTCATGATATTCTGCGATGGAGCTCACTGGATAAAGTGGGAAATACTATTATCAGGGATGTGTTTGCTTTTATGGGGCCTCAGTGCATCATGCCAGTGCTCGAGTGGTTGGGAGCTTTGAAGGGCTTGGCTGGGCCAGCCCCAGTACCTCATGCACAGCCTTCAGGAGGCACACTGCACTCACTGGCACTCTGGCTGATGGCTCAGGTGCATCTTAAGTGAATTTCAAATTAATTTGATATGTTTCAGGCAGAGCTTGTAATTGCATTAATAACATAGGTGTGAAACTGCAGTCCATGTTCAGTGGAAGGAACCAAATTGAAAGTAACACCCTCTTCTGCCTTTGGGGTCATTGTAAATGCAGGCCCAGGTTTTTCAAACAACTTTTTGAAACCTAAAAAAAGAGAAAAAAAAACCCCTTTTTTCTCAGGGTGTTGCTGTTTTCTGAGCAGCAGATCATGACCTGTTGTAGTTTCATTTAATACATGTTTTAGGAGGAATTGGAATGCTTCCTTGTCTTTCCTGGAGAAGCACAAAATCATGGATGTTGTTTATAACAATCTCCTTTTTTCTGTGTAAAAAGAATATCTGTGTTTTATTAGAACTTTGGAACAATCAGATTTTTATTTGTCACCCTTTCTCAAGGTCCATGTACCTATTGCAGCCAGTGATAGAACAAGGGTTAAAAGAGTCAGGCAGAGGCCCCTAAAAATTTATCACAGAGAAATCATTTCAAGTAAAACATTGACAGGTAAAACTACATAAGCTGTCTGAATTTTTGTTTATTGTTGATCAAGTGTTGTGAAGGAGAAAACAGGAATGTTTAGGTGTTGCAGTGGAGCTGAGTTTCCATGCCATGGCAAGAACAGGATTTGGCCAGTTCTTTTTGTCAACCCAAGAAGTTTTGGCAGGACCATGTGACCAGCCTCAGGACAAAGAACTCTGTGATTACCTCTGTACACCATGCCTGCCACAGCTGGAACACAGTAGAAAAAGGGCCACAAATTTCACAATCCATAGTTTTTAATTTGTGCAGTATTGGTGGTATTCTGTAATAGCTTTCAGCTTCATGGGGAGAAGTAAAATTTATTGTGTTACTGCAACGAGTGAATTGCATTGGTTCTGGCTCATCTGAAATTTAGTGTAGAGGCCACTGTTTGTTGCAGAACCAAATTCTGACAATTTAATTTTGGGATGCCAGTGAATTTTGAGAGGAGTTATGTGTCCCTCTTAGAGTTTGAGCTTCACAAGGTCCTGTTTCCTTAAAGCCAGGGGATGCAGCACTGTAATTAGGGTGCAGAGCATGGCAGGTAGCACAGGCATTCAGTGCTCACATGATGTTTCTGTGGAGTCTTACAGACTCATCCTAATTTGGACAGGCTGAAATTAGTTGAGCCAATATGGGATGTGTCTAATCTCAGATTTTTCCAAGCTGCTTAGCACAAGGTTCAAGACACTTTCCTTACGAAAGGTGAAGAAGGTGGTTGCCTTCATGGCAAAGCATTGGTGCTTCAGTGAGCAATAAATTCTTTGTTGCTGATAAGGAGGGAGCCAGGAGTGGGTGAGTGAGCAGGAGAGCAAACAGAATGGAGCATCTAGAAATACAGAAGTATCCTGGAACTTGGTCCAGAGATGGAGGAGTAAGGTGAAGGTTAATGTTTGTTCTGCCCTCGTCAACGCCCGTGTCTGCCACACACCGGCTTTGTTGTAGCTTCACAGGGGAACTCTCAGCACGCCTGCTCTGCAACAAAAGCTGGAAACAGTTTTTCAGAATCCTACCTAGAAATTTAAAATCCTTTCATTGTTGTTCTATATTACATCATATTCTATTTTATTACTTGTGCAGGCTGTCGAGGGCCTCATAGCTGTGCTAGGGCTTTCATCCTTTCCTTTTCCACTGTATATTTTATTTAGACCTCTTTTTTATTTTTGTAGCTTTCATGCTGATGCAAGCACTAGTTTTATTTCCAGATTGATTCTGTAAACTAAATATTGTTCTTGAGCCTGGTAGCAAATCAGCTCTCTCTGGCTAGTATTTTGAATTCCCAGCTTGGGAGTTTTCTTTATTTAGAGCTTGATTCATAAAAAATTTACATGCTATTTAAAGGTTATTTTTTCTTGCTTTACTCTGATACAAGTTTAGAATTCCCAATTTTACACTCAAATAAAGGAAAAAAAAAGGATATATTCTATGTTTGTGTCTGCAGACAAGGTCTCCTATTGAAAATGGAACAGGTGCAGCTTGGGCAATTATATATAAATTGCATTTATCTTGCACCTTTGACCGCTTTGCTATGCTCTGGCCACTAATCCATCTCCATTGGGACTACATCTAACATCCAAACCCCTGAGCAGCTTCAAAAGAACTGCCTTAAAAAAAAATAAAAACAAACTGTCACAAAAATATTTCCTTCTCTCCTCCGAAGAGTGGGATTTCTGTTTGTCCCCCTCCCATGGAAAAAAGACCCACTTGCCTTAGGCAAAGAATGGGTGATATTTAGTCTGGGACCAGTGACAGCTTGTGATCTGATGTCTTATGACTTTTATACCACTGCAAATGGGAAATGCACAGCTTTTCAGTCAAAGACTTTTAGCCCAGGAAGATCGAGAGATACTTACTATCTGATATGTTTTTGTTGTTGTCTTGTTTTAACAGAAATGCAATTTTAGAGACTTTGCAAACAGATTAGTTATAATTTCCCCTCTGTAGATTGAGCGTGGGCCCCCATGGGAACCTGTGTTTTGCAATGAAGGAAAAAAAAAGCCCAAACATTTCCTCTAGATATTTGAGAGAGATTTATCATCTAATTCCATTGCAAAACGTAACATCTACGTCACTGACAGAACACAAGTGTCTGGTGAGCCCTTCCGTGAGCTTCCTCGGGTCCATCTCTCCTAGCTCCAGCCCCCATGGATGACACGGGGGATCTCATGGATTGGATACAACCTGTGGGGTGGGATGTCAAATCTGCTTCCTTTTGACTTATCTCTATGGCAGTGATGTTATGAATGTTGTGACACTGCATGACAGTGCTCTAGGACAAGATGACGGCTTCAGAACGAACAAGAGTGGGTTAAGGTATTAGGATTGTAGACATTAGGGAGGTATTATTAGATATTAAGAAAGTCTTCACTGTGAGGGTGGTGAGGCTCTGGCCAGGTTGGACAGGGCTTGGAGCAACCTGGTCTAGTGCCTGTGGCAGGGGGTGAAATGAGATGTTCTTTAAGGTCCCTGCCAACCCAAACCAGCTGGGAATCCTATGGTTTCCTAAAGTTGTAGGTCCTCCTTATCCACCTACAATTGCAGGCTTATCCCCATCCCCAGTATAAAATACCTCAGTCCAGCTTTATTTTATGACCTACTAACACATTGTAGGGATTAAAGACTCATTTTAAATGGCTGAAATGCTGGGTTTTGCACATGAGGGGAAGAAAATAATTCTTCAAATATTCAGAAACCTGATACATTTAAAAACATATTTCAATTAGTGTTGTAACAGCTGCACACTGAGCACTGCTAAGGTATGTTGTGTGGTGTCTGAACAAAGAACTTTGCCCAAGCTGTCACGTTCCCTCAGATCAAAACTGAGGTCTTGATATGGATGTGGTAGACTAAATAGCTCTAGCATTGCCTTTTTAGTGCTAACATAAATTAATATGAAAATATGAAGTATTTAATCTATTAATTTCTAAATTAATTTATAAAATATGGATGATTCCCTGCAAGGCTGCATCTGTGTGGCAAAGCAGGCAAAGACTGAGGGACAAGCACATCCCCTAGTCTTTGGAAGGGTGGGTGGAGGCAAGTCTGGATGAGAGCACTGGAGGTGGTTGTCTTCTGTTTGAGGAAAAAAAGGCGCTGGGAGCTGGATGGAGCACAACTGTGGGGTGAGAATCATAGATGGAATGGTTTGGGTTTTGGAAGGGATCATTAAAAGACATCTAGTCCCTGAAATGACCATGGAAACCTTCAACTAGACCGGGTTGCTCAGGGTCCCATCCAATCTGACCTCAAATGTTTCCCAGGATGGGACAGAGAAGGGTGTAGTGGGCATCAAGATGTAGTGTGCCTTAAAAAAAAATCAGGGAATTCAGAGTAATGGAGAAGTGATGGTGAAGTGGAACAAGACAAGGGTTAGATTTGTCGATGTCAGGAAAAAGTAAATCAGAAGGAGGGACTGAGATAACGTGGACAGTTCAGTGAGGAGGACACTAAAAAGGTGCTGAGGACAAGCAGAAAGTCTGCAAGGAGTGAGAAAGAAACAAAATTAGCAATTATTGAGGTACTAGCGAGGGGACATCAATGTGTAACTCTGAGGGTAATCAGCAGGACAACTGGGTCAGGACAGAGGTTCATCCCATTGGGTGCTGGTAGCACTGGGAAAGCTCCCACCTCACTCGTGAAGGTTTTCCACTGGCAGTGCCGGGGTTTGAGAGCGCTTAGGCTGAGAGTGCTTTGGGATTTTAAGCTAATTTGAGTGAGTGACTTGATCGTGCTTAAATCTCCTGAGCTAAGACTCTGGGATTTCCCCTTTGTGGCTAAACTTGTGCCCTGAATCGCAGGTAGCTGACTCCAGCTCTGGATTTGGTGCACCCCTAGGTCAAGGCTGGATGTTGAAAGCCAAAATACATTTATAGCTCAAAGCCCAGTGTTTTGTTTGAGTTTGACTTTTAACCAACAGGTTAAATTGGCAGAAATGCAGATTTAGGAAACTGTTCGTCCAAGTAACGCTGCTATATTTCAATAGATCAAGTTTGAATTTTCAATTTTACTATAAAAGGAAATAAAGCAAAAAAAAAGAAACCTTGCATGTGTGCAAACCTAGGAAACTCTATTACAAAGAAATGCAGTCTGAGCCCTAATTTCCAGGCATCTACTAGCTTCCCTGTTACTTGGGTTACTTTAGCTGTGGTTTCTCCTGTATTTTCCTTGCTGCCAGATCTCCCCTTCATTTCATAACACAATTTTGGCTTCCTTGAGGATTCGTTAATCACACCTTATTAAATGTGAACTTTCACAGTGGGACTTGAAGGTAGCTGTGACTGGATAGAAAAGAAAAATTAGCATAGTCCTTGGTATTCATTCTTGACAACTTTGCAATGAAAGTGGAGTTTTTTCTTTGCCTGACTTTCTGTGCTCTCATATCCCAGTGAAAAAAATCAGATCAGGTTTATAAAGGAGCAGCTTGAGTTTTCCTGGAAGCTGAGATCCTTGAGTAATCAGAAAGCATTTATATTTTTTCCTGATGGATTTCCTTCCATGCTGGTGTTTCCTAGCCTTTTGCTCTTTGCTGGCAGTCCACCATACTCATCCTCTCCCCACTTCTGCTTCTTTAAAATTAAAGAAACATCACACTTT
>NC_031776.1:34112726-34142726 GCF_001522545.3 Parus major | reverse complement strand
GTTTGTAAGTATTGTCTCAATGTATAAAATAATGTAGTATTTACCAGAGCTTCTAGTCAAAGACCTAGCCCTGCTTTATCCTTCATGGGTGGGTTCTGATATCCCTTCTACCCTTGTACCCCATAAACAAGACTTTTTAGGTCAGTTAGAGTTGTTTCAGATGGAAAAATAAATGATATACAAATGACCCTATTGGCTAAGCTGAATTCTAATCATTCAGTCTTGTGCAAAGCAGACACAAAGAGCATATTAAATGCTACCAAATTATGCTATTCCTCCTAAATTCAGCAGCAACAAGGAACATGAGATTCATTTTTGCATTTATTTTTATCCAGATGTTAACATACAGCTCAAGGCAGAGAACACCCAGAAACTTGAACAAAGGTGTACAGCAGTTTGGGAAGGTAAATCAGAGCTTGCTTTACTTCAAACAGTTTGGAATTATCATAATAAATGAGCTGTGCACTCTGGATATTTACCATGGGGGCTGGCTGCTGTGTTGCCCCACTGTTAGCACTACGACAGTTCTGAGTTATCCCATTAGCTCGGATCCATCACATCTCCGTGCTGGAATGTGGCTCTTCTGCCACTGGGCCAAATGCTGCTCTCCATAACTCATTAACTCAGGCTTTAGTGCAGTGCAAATGTGAGCAGCAGGACACACTGCTTTGCCTTTCTCTGGCTTTGCATGGCTGAGCTCTGGTTCTGCTTTATCGCACTGCGAAATTCAGAGCAACCTTCCAGGTTTCACTGACTTCCAACTGGAAAGGGCACACAATGCTTTCCATGGGTGTCCATGCTCTACATTAGATGGTACCTAGGTTTCTGTGGATCTTTGCTATCCTACCAACACTATATGGGGGTAGGCATTATCAAAAGTCACTAATTTTTGTTGTTCTGGCTTCAGGAAGAGGAAGAGAACAGACTACTGTTGAATTCCTGCAAGGGTAAGTATTCATCAGCCATCTCCTGGTCTTGAGCTTAGCTTTAGGTTCTTTGGAGTTTCCTTATACATAAGGAAAACAGTATTTTCCAAGCTGTCCTGGAGAATTACTTTCTTTAATCTAACGAAAGCCCAAGAATTCTCAATTGAGAGGATCTGCGTTCTGTCTCACACGTACCCTTAGCATATGTGTGAAACACAGTTCAGCAGAACAAAAGCCTTGGGCCCAGAGTGTAGGGAACTCAGTTATTATGAAGCCCTATTTGTAGGTATATAAGACTGAAGGAGAAGCCAGAGTTAGGATGAGGAAATAGACTGATTTTTATTTTTTTTCTAAATGCATTTGATGTATCAGTGTAAAAGCAGGCCCTCATAAAATCATAAGATGACTTGGGTTGGAAAGGACCTTAAAGATTGTCTAGATTCAACCCCCCCACTCACAGAAAGGGATGCTGCCCACCAGACCAGGTCTTATCTAATACAACCTTTTTTTTTTCCCTTCTATTTTAGAGGAAGTATCTCAGTATGTAGGTACATTTAGCAATCTCAGTCCTGTGTTGGACTTTGACTTTATATTCAACACCCGAGCATTCACAGCTTTTGGTGAAGTGCCTCATGTTTTGATGCAGGAGAGCTTGAGGGTAGGATGCCGTTCTTGGGTCAGATGTGCTTTTTCCAGCATTCTTACAAAAGAATGCAAAAAATTACACCTAAGCTCAACTCGAGCACATGAGTAACACCAGGGGATTACTCAATGTCTGATTTCAAGACTTTGAATCACTGAGGCTTTAATTACCACAATGGCAACTGCAAAATGTCACAGCCCCAACCACTGCCGTGTCCACACAATGCCGCTCTTTTCTTTCCCCTGTTAAGAATAGATTTGCTCATTCATATTGCAAATAAAGAAACATCTTCAGGCCACAATCTGCAAACAGCGAAGTCATTAAACAACTGACTTCAGTCCACATGAGCAATGTTACTTGCCTGAACAGTAAAAGCAAAACCAGAGCCTTGGTGAGCAACCCACCACGATCACAGGGTGACAGCGCCGCAGCTGATGGTTTGTAAGTTCAGGACGCAAATGAAGACGTTAATGCGTAGGTGTCCAGACAAAGGGGTCTGTGGGTATTTACTCATAATAAAAATAATTGAATATTTTTCCCAAATAGACTACTCAGCAAATACCATTGAAGCACATGACGAAAATGTCTCCTTTTCTACCAGCTCTAAATGAGATACGAGCCTTTGGACATTTAGTTGACAAATAATGCAGGTATAAGAATTTGAAAATCCTGTACAGTGCATGTGGAGTCCACTGGCTCTAGACATACATCCACAATCTGGAGTTGTGCAGCCTGAAATAAACACAGCTGTGTTTATCTCAATGTGTGATCCCATGTACATGGGAGAAAGTTCAAATAAATGCACTCTGTACGACGATGCTCTAAATGCAGCAACTGCATTTGTCAGATGTGTGATGATGCAATCTCTTAAATAAACAGAATGAGCTGTTTGTTTGAATCCTGAGCTGCAGACGTAAAAATATATGTACATTAATCAAAGCCAATGAAATGAAATCCAAAACAGCTAGAAGATCTTAACTGAACCTTAGCTGAAAATTTGCTTCTTGTCCTTATACCCAGAATAAAGTTCTGTGTGTTGGTATTAAGCGTATGGTGTAATTTTTAGACAGTGAGAGATTAAGAGAATAGATAAACATCATTTTTGGGTTTAGTGGACCAGTCCTGTTTTTCCAAAGAAAGCCCATTGTCTAACACCAACTTGAGAAATGCATAGAATCCTAGAATGGGTTGGTTTGGAAGGGACCTTGAAGACCATCTCCTTCCAGTCATCTTCCACTAGACCAGTTGACTCCAATCCTTGTCCAACCTAACCTAGAGTACTTCCAGGGATGGGACATCCACAACTTCTCTGGACAACCCCTAGGAATACCTTACCACCATCTGAGTAAAGAATTTTTTCCTGAGAAAAAGAAATGGTGGGATATCCCCAATTTTTCATCTTATCAACCAAAGCAATATTTTTATTTTACAGCAAAAACATCTTTATTTGGGATGTGTGGCCTGCTCAGTTCTCAAAAGAACCAATAGTCTGAGGGATACGTTTTTGATGAGCTGAAGAATATGTGAAGGAAAAAGCAAAACTGAATGAATGTAGATGCTATCAAAGCTGTTGTTTTACTCCGAGTTAACATTGGCTCAGCGTTTCACTATAAACTCATTCAGAACAGCAAGTTACTGGAAAAAATCCTCCACTTGAGAAATATGCAATAGTTACTGATGAGTCAGAAGTTGGAAGTAGTGACACCACCACACACTATTAAAAAGTCCTACTTTCCAATACTGTCTGACTGCTCTGCAACCCAAAATAACATCACAGCAGAAGCACTGTAAAGCTTTTTTCATTTGTCTTAAGCATATTCCCTTGGAAAACACGAGCTGTGCAAATGGTCTTAAGAATGGTTACTGTGGAATTAGACCATCAAATTTCTTGACTTATGTGCTTTAAAATCTTGCCCAAAAGATGGCACTAACATTGTTTTTAGTAACATATATTGAATATAGATTTAATTCTTCCCCCATGTAAAAAGCATCTTCAAACTGGTCACAAATATATGTTGGAAGAACGTGCTTAATGTGCACTACTATGCCAGCTGACAATTGCTGTAAGGGAATTAAGCTTCCCTCACGTTTGGGAAGCATCAGACACTGCACAGAAACTATTGCTGGACCAGCAGATGTGTCTGTCAAACTACAGAAACCCTGAGCTATGAAACCTTCATCCCAACCAGAACTATTTTAAATCTATGAAATCTGCCATATAATATACCAGAAGAGTATCATACATTTAAATCATGCACTATTAAATCTCTTGAAAAGTGTGCTAAGACTAGATCAACTTCATTGAACAATTTATATCTGATTTAAAATATTCAAAGAAGTATTGCAGTGTTGAATTTTATTATAAGTAATTTATTTCAGGGTTTAAAATATTTAAATTACACACCTTATAAGGGATGGCAAATAACTTGCGTATCTCCGGAAGCAGTGGAAGCACCTATTTACAATACTTTCAGAGTTAATATTAATATGGTTATTTTGAGTATGTGCAGAGGCCATATTTCTTCTTTTCACTAACCAGATCATGTCAATGAGCTTGAAGAAGGTGGGCCTCAAAAGAGCTAAAAATTTGCTGTTGATCTGGCAAGAGCAGAGACTTTGACAGGAAGAAGGCTCAAGTGGGGCTACTATAATTTACAGCAGCACTGGGGAGAAAAATCCTGCTGGCTTCAGCGTTGCTCCCACTGAAGCCAGCAGAAAAAAAGATGTGTCCCAGCCTCCAGTATTGTGAGCTTCTTCTGAGCATGTGGTGGTTTTTATTTCCATGTCACGCTCATCCCATAATAGCAAATCTCATATGAAAACCCCAGGCACGTGTTAAGACACTGTGATAAAGCTGAACACCAGAAAAAAAACAGGGCAAGTGACACTTGAAAGAAAATAAGGGGACAAATGGATCAGTGTGAGAGGTATGACCAAATTAGTGTCAACTCCTCTGCAAGCACCACTAAAGGATTGGTTTGAATCACAGAATCACAGAATCATTAGGTTGGAAGAGACCTTTAAGATCAAGTCCAACTCACTGAGGAGAAGAGAGGAGAAAGTTTGAAGAAAGAGCTTGGAAACTGGTAATAAAGGCAGCAGATGAATAGAAATGAAAGGCAGAGGCAACTCCATAGTAGGAATTGTAGAAGTGCAGCAGATTATGCTGAATGCAGCAAACACGAGGGATGTCATGGGACACAGAAGGGAGCAGGGTTGAAACTGTGATAGAAAGTAGTGGTAGGAGAGGAGGTAGATAGAGAATGATGTGGTGGGATGGAAATGCCATCCTGGCAGAGAAGCCAAGGGGAGATGGAGCAGCACAGGGGAAGGGGTGCAAGGCCTGGAGGCACAGCAGGGAAATGGGATGGAGAGATGTCAGAGGAGAAGAAATCACTCAAATTGATGCAATGATAACAGTGAGCAGAGTGAGGAGGATCCTCTGGGCTTCTCTTTGTGGGAGCCATGTGGCAGGTCCAATCTGGGGATTGTGCATTTGCTGACATTAAATTTTATCCCAAAATGAGTTAGAGAATGAACATGAATTATGGTGACATGAGGCACACAGAGCTTTTCACCTGAAAAAGATGTAGCACAAGTGAGGAGGGTGAGGAATTGCAGGAGCTGCCCCAAAGCACATTTAATACTTAACACCACTTCCTTATGAAGTCAAAGTAATTTATGTCCCCTGCCTGCTGCTCTTCTGCTAGCAAACCCCTTCTGAAATCAGCTAGTTAAAGAAAGGCAAAGAAAAAAGGTGAGCTTCCTGGGGAGAGAAGACCTCACCAGTGGCTTTTACTTTTTGTTTCAGTTTGCCAGAGAGAGAGAATCAGATTTCCTTTTAGACTTGCATTTTATTGTTGCATCTGGAGCAAGCCAGCCTTTATCCCTTCCACCTTTAAAATTTATTTTTCTTTGGGAGAGAATCAGTGACAAAAGAGAAATGAGGACCAACGACTTCACCACAAAATAGCAACAGAGGCATCACAATGAAATCGGGGAATTTACAAAGGGGAAAAATTAAATACAGCAACCAAGACTGGCAACCACAGGTGGGTTTCTCTCATATTAATATAAAACTCCTCGGTTAAGAGGAATCAGAAGAGCATGCTACCAATTATTGTAAGCTGCCATCGTCATTCCCACCGAGGCTCTGTTCAGTCCACAAGAAAAATCTCACACCGTGTTCGAAGGGCTTGAAAATCCCCAAACCATTGCTGGGAAACTCCCCACAATATCCCTGCACACGGAATTTTGGTGGGGTTTTTTGTGCTGCAACACATCTGATCCTCTAAATAGAACCCGTTGCCTTTGCATAAAAGTAGGGGCACTCATCTGGTTACAGCCCCAGCGAGCCGTCCTGCAGGAACACACCTGGGGGAAAAATATCTCCTACAATAGGGTGCTGGACCATAACAGGAGTGTGCTACCCCTTCCACCCCCTCACTTAATGAATTTTTCAAAAACCAAAGGGAACTGCCATCCTAACAACAGGAACTGGACAATTTGCAGTAGGTGCTACACATGGTAGTGCTAGTAGCAGCAGGAGTGCCATGAATATGGAAGTGTGGAACTAACAGGAGGAAGAGACATTTGGAGAGAAGTATCTCGCTCAGCTTCTCATAACAAAAACTAGTTTTAAAATCTTCAGCAGTGAAGCAAATGGGTAGGGTGTCACCAGTTCAGCTGAAAACTCACTTGCACCTTATGGTCACCATCTGTGGTGTGGAACGTTTTCAACCTTGACAAAGCAGATTTGTCCGAGGATATTTCCGCTCTTTGAAATAAGAGAATTAGCTGTGGTAAAACCAGAACCCGTGTTGGCACATCTACACTCAGGCGATCTCTGGAAGGGGGGGAAAAAAAAAGTATATCATTGCAACAAGCGTCTGGTTGCCAACCTGTAAAAAATAACACCCCACCACCCCCAGCCAGCTCCAGCTGTGTCAGTGCTCAGCAACACCAAAGGCCACTGGCTTTTCCTCCACCTCTTTAAAATATGAAGTGCCCTTTTAAGAGCCCATGAGAAGAAAGGCACATGCAGCAGGTGGTCACATCTGTGCCCACCTCCCTCCATCCTGAACAATTTGTTCCTGGGTGCTCCTGAGGAGGAAAAGGATGGAAACTCTGGGTGTGAAAGGAGGATGAGGGTGTGTGGAAGAGGATAAGGACAGACACTCCTCTCCCATCTCAAGGAGAAACAGAAGAGCTTAAAGCCCATGAGCTGTTTGCCCTGTTTCTTGCTCTATCTCAGCACAACCCCTGCGGGAGAATTCCCCCAGAGCCCAACTCGCTGACAAGCACAAAAATCAACATATGTCTGAGATATGTATGCACAGGCATGCTCTCTATCACTGCTGAGATGGAAGCAACCACAGAAATATAAAACATAAATGGTTTCCTTTTGATTTGCCCTTCATATGAGAATTCTCCATTGGCTGTAATTGCACTCATAATACTGCCGCAGTTGTGTATTTTTCAAAGAACTGAGTCAATAATCCAAATGATGGCTCCAGCTCTGGACAGAGTCTTTCATTTCAACTCATTTAACATTTTAATAATTCCTTAAGTGTCTTAAGGTTTTTGTGTTGAGCTGGAGAGGAGCATTTCAGACCCATGGCTCCTCTCTGCTTCTGCTGGGATTTTCCATAGTGACTCTGGACAAATCATTTAATTACCCCAGCCTGTAAAAGGGGGATCAACTGACTTCATTATCTTCAAGGTATATTGTGAGGTTAAATTTGTGCATACAACTGCAGAGCATTTTTTGGTTTTTGTTTTGTTGGGGCAGAAAATGTTTGCCCAAATGGATAGGTCCAGAAGTGCTTCTTAAAGAGATAACAATGTTCTCCTTCCCCCAACCACCACCCCGAATGCCACAGATACTTTGAAGCTGTGATTTTTGGGGAAGCACAGGGCCAATTGCTATCAGAGTTAACCACAAAAACTTTAATCTGTTCTACCCATTTGTCCCCCCTTATCCTGGAATTTTACTTCTTCCCCCGAATTTTCCCCTCCCTCTCCATGAAGTGGTGGAATCCCAGCAAGCTACCCTTCAGCAGAGATGAGTAGCACTGTCAGGCTAATTAGAATTCAATTAACACAGTCATATTTTACCACTTCACTCTCAGTTCTGGTGGTCAATGTCACACGCTCCAGCGACACAGGAAGTACCGCTATGCGAATTAAACATAATTTGCTACTGGCAACCAGTAGAGGCACAGGACGGGGGTTGTCTGCCTCCAGAAACCACAAGAAAGGGCTCAGCTCTCACCATCAAGAGCTTCATATGTAACTCTGGCCTTTAAAATGTGTTACAATGACTCAGAATGAGGAACAAGAGAAAATCTGCCGAAGAAGCAGTTTGTCATGATGTGGGATCTGTTTCTTCAATAGCTATAACCTCAGTTTCCTGATTCAGCAACTTTGATGCCTATAAATTAAAGAAATAAAGTGAAATGGCATCGTGTTTGCATGGGATGGAGGTAACACTGGATCCAAAATGAAAATCACTCTGGTGGTCAAGAAAACACATTACACTGTGCCTGGACTCAAGATTGGTGTCAGCAGTGAAGTTAGGGGAACCCTTGTGTGATCATTAAGTTTATCAAAGCCTTAGCAAGAATCAAACATGGGTGCAGCATTGGACTGATTGAAGTCAGGGTGATACTTCCAGCCTCTCTCCACGCGTTTCTAAAGAGCCCAAAGCCCAGTGCAGGGGCTGAAAAGCAAAATCAAAATAGAACAGATAAATAATAAATTAAATAGCACAAGTTAAAGCCTCCTGGAAATGAAAACTGATTAGCCAGATTTCACAGAGGGTTTCAATTAAGTCTGTTTCTCATTTTTGTTTATCTATATTTAATACTGATAAATAATGTTATTTCATTACAAGTCTCTGACGGGTGTTTCTAGCCATTCTTAAAGGGATAGTTAGGCTTAAAAAAGCCCTCAGTCACCTATGGAATCTGGGGTAGCAAAATGGAAAAAGCACACTTATTTTTCTGCACTAATGATGTTTGCATGTTTTCTTGCACTCTAGGACTTTTCAGATGCTAGAAATGGAGCTCTACCAAGAGTTCCCATCTTCTTCCTGCATTGAAAACCTGAAATATTGGCTATGTCTGTGCTTAAATACTGTGCTTCATGAGTCATTTAGTCACCCTTGAAGACAGGAGAGGAAGGAGCAACCCAAGAGCTTCCCAATCTCACATGGTCCACGTGCCCCTGAGACCTGAGGATGGAGAAGGAGGGGCTCAGCCTTGCCATGTGGTTTCCCTTCAGCTTTACACTTACACCTGACACCATCAAATTCTTCTGTTGACAGAGAAAGGAAGGCAAGATTAAAAAGCCACTTCTAATATCACTAGGAACCAGTGATCACCCCTGGAAACCCTTTAGCCACCCCATAATGACTCTGATCCTACCCATTCTTGCATGGCAAGAAAAACTTCCCTGGTTTCAGCTGCTGGAGATCAATGCCTTGTCCTGGGCAGGTGGAAACCTCCCCTGCACACCTGTTCTTTAGTTAAAAATGGTTCAACTGAATAGGGACAGGCTGCTAATGGGCATTTTATTTTTTACAATCAAGGCAGTAAAACACTGTTACAAATTGTCTGATATTTGCATCGCCTGGAAAGCACATCCTGTTATCCAAAGACATGCTCTGAACATGATCTCCACAGACTCCCTCTGCTTTGTTTCCAGCCCCAGACTCTGCAGGACGTTTTAACTCCTCCATCAGCACCTTGGGTGTTCCCCAGTGCTCTGACTGGCATTGCCGTGGAGAGGAGGATGCTTTCCTTCCCCTGATGCTTCAGGAGCTGTTATGAAGCATGCAAATGCTACGCTGTGTTTCTTCACATCTCAACTGGGGTTTCTGAGCTCTTGCCATGCACAAATGTAGCAAATTCACTGCTTTCCCCTCCCTGCTTCTCTTCAGGCCTAAGGCAAAAGCTGCTGCAGAGACCACCTGGGTTAAATTAGCACAATTAAACAGTGTTAAGCTGCTTGAGGAAGTGCAATGCTGTTTTCTGTGTTACTGAAGTCATGGTACATGGCTGTCAAATTACTGTTTGGGAGCAGGAGGATGACCTGTGGGAGGAGCACAGAGCCAAAACCCTCACTTGTGTGTGTAAAGCTCCATCTCCTCATCTAAAGCAAATCACAGAATCACAGAATGGTTTGGGTTGGAAGGGACCCTTAAAGCTCATCTCATTCCACCCCTGCCGTGGGCAGGGACACCTTCCACAACCCCAGGTTGCTCCAAGCCTCATCCAACCCTTGACACTTCCAGGCATCCAGGACAGCCACAGCTTCTCTGGGCAACTTGTTCCAGTGCCTGACCACCCTCACAAGGAAGAATTTCTTCTTTGTGCCTAATATCTACTCTAAACTCACTTTCTTTCAGTCTAAAGCCATTACTCTTTAATTTCTGCAGAGTCCAGGGAATGATCTATTGTGCATTGTATCTGCGCTGTAACCAGCAGCACATCAGAGATGCTTTTTCAGAGCAGGCATGTGTGTTAAAGTGGAGAGGCAGGGATGTTATGCCAGAAATCTTTTATTTGAATAACTCTATAAGATGGGTGGCCTTCAGAAGCACACAGGTAGCGCTGCCTGGAGCTGTGTGGGGCGGCTGCTGTTGCCAGACCCGCTGCTGTAGGAAATCGTGCTGCTGAACCAGGATGACCTCGTTACTCCAAATGGAGCCACTTTTTCTGCCCCCAGATTTTATCCAATTGTCTGTTTGTTTGGCAACCTGAGCAGAGCAGTGTCTCCAGCTGGGCTGCTGGATGTCTGAAAGACTGAGGCTGTCTGCGAGCAGATGGGAATGTTCCCGTATTTCTGTCTCCAGCTCTCAGGGACCTGACTGAGACTCACAGCACTCAGAATGCTGAAGAAGAGTGCCCAAAAAATGCCATTGCAAATGCAGCTGGAAAGTCATCTTTTTTTATTCACTTTGATTTCTCAGGATTTTTTTTTTCAGCCTGAAACCCAGGTCTTGATTTAGTGATGCACAGAAAGGAAGGGTGTTGGGTGTCTGCTCATGTCTCTCTGTCCTACTTCTCCCACAAGTAGGACATCTGGGATTTATGGTCACCTTAGTCTGAAGCTTCCATCTCCTGCTGCAGCAAGCACCCACAGCCCTCAGAGCAGAGGCTGAGCTCCAAGTCAGGCTCTGTGCACTTTGCAGCACTGCTAAAATAACTCCTGTGACAAGGGGAAGGGAAAACAAGAGGAACTTCATAATTCAGTGCTGAGAGCACTCACCAGGACAGGGATGCCCTAAGCTGTCACTCCTGCTACCTTCAAAAGTAATATCTTCCTGGTTACTAAAAACATGTCCCTCTGGGGAGCAGCTTCCCTGTTTCCCCTGGAATTTCCCTGTTCCTGGATGCTGTATTCCCAGCCGTGCTCCCTTGCTGTAGTTACAGGCACCGTGAGCCGTGCCGGCACCATCCCCACTCAAGTCCAGGATAGACAGAAAACTGACTAAAGAAAATTAAGCTCCACCTTGATGTCCCACTTTTCTCAGGCTATGTTTTTGCAACTTCGTAGCAGATGGTATGTCTTAGGTATAGCACTTTGGAGATGCCAAGTGATGTCCTATCTATCAGTGTTTTTATTTAATGAGGAGGGAAATTCTGACTCCTACTTACACTTGGGAAGCTGCAAGAGGGAGACAGGTGTGATTCTATTTCATACTGCTGTATCATCTACCCAGAGCCCTTACCAGCTATTTTTAATCTGGACACTAAAGGAACTATTAATTAGGAAAACATATCCTGGTGCCTAATACAAATTGTAGAGACTCTAATGGTGTATTACAGCATCTTAATTTTCTTCAGAGACTACAATTAGCAGTGAGTTGGTCTGCAGCATGATGATTTTTTATTTTATTTATTTGTTTATTATCTGAGGAAATAAAGGATGCAAATATAGGGAAGCTGAGTCACAAAAGGAGAAGGATGTGGTTCCAGCCCAAAATGCTTCATTTGTGTCCAGTCAATACATTTAAAATGAGACATTTCACTTGAGGTACAGCTGAATGAGGAGGAAAAATAAAACTAAGTGGGGTGTAGTGGCTGTTTTTAAAATGTGAATTAGGTGACAATATTGCACATAACTGCTCATAAAAAATGTCACAGTTTTTTGCTATTTACATATAGCCAAATCCTTTATATCTCAGCTTTAATGTGGCACAATAGTTTCCATTACCCTGCACATCAGATGATAGATGTTAGAATTTTGGTGGACTTCCACTGTTGAACAGATGTAATTGAACCTTCCTGCTTTGTGGGATTGCAAAGAAGGATGATTATGTTGGTGCAAGATAACTTTATGTTCCTTTACACAATGAAATCCTGGTTTCTTTGAGAAATTAGGCTTGCATTATGACACAGGAAAATGCTTATTAGTGAAACAAATTCTGTGTAAAGACTTGATTATGAAGTCAGCTGAAATCCAAAAATGTTATTTGAAGATGAAATACTGACATCTCCGTTGTTCCTCTGCCACCTCTGAATGAAAAGGTGGGAAACTTTTCCCCCAGAGGAATGTGGATAATCTTCATCCATGTCCTTCTAAGGAAGCTGATGCTGGTGCTGGTCATACTGGATCTCTACAACAAAAAAGAGAGCCAACTCTTTGCAGGAGCTATTTTTCATTGGGAAAATGTAGCTGAACGGGCAGAAAAAGTAAAGGAAGAAAAAAAGAGACAACAGGAAAACACTAAAAAGTTGTAATCAACTGAAAGCACTGTGTGAAGAGATCATGCAGCTGATGACCTTAAAAAAAAGCCTTAGCACCAGAATAAATCACCACTACCATCACTGACTATACCTTTCATTTCCTCTGCACAAAGCAGAGGTACGAGGCACTGGGAAGCAAAACAAACACATTTTTGTCTCCTCTCCTGAGGAGGGTGGGAAACCTCCTTCTGCCACACAAATCCTCAGGCAGGGGCCCTTGTGGTCATGTCTTTGTGAGAAGGAAGAGGAGGTTTGACTGCACCTGGCCAGCTCATGGGGCTATCCAAGCCCATGGTGCAGCACACGGGGAATGCTGCGGCTTCTCGGGCTCACCACCACCTCTGTCAGTACTTCAGCCCTGTCCCTCTCAACATCCTCACCAACTTCACAGCCATAGAACAGGTTTATTTTAATCTGGTATGTCTCCAAAATAGATAGTTCATAACTGGCTTCCTTGCATTTCTAAATGTGGGTAAGAAAGCTGATGAATGAAGGAGGAAGCGGGACCTATCTGAGGCCGTGCCCCCCATTTCCCTTTCCTTCCAAAAAGAGGCATAAAAATAAGCAAATGTGTCAATGTGACAGAGGCTGTTTTCATAAAATCCCAGCCCACAACCCACTCCTGCCCTGGGAGAGCCTGCACTGGGGCTCTGCTCCTGCCTTGGCCCTGTGCAGGAGGGAGCTGGATGGGACAGCCCAGCCCAGGCAGCCTGCAGAGCCATGCTCCCATCTTGGAAATATGGAAAGGTGATTATGGATAAACTGATGGATTTTGGCCAGAAACCAGAAGATCTCAGGAACTCTTAAAGAGGTCTAAGCAGCTGAACATCAGCAGTTCCCTGCAGCCTGGTCCTGGGCTGGGGAAATAGTCACCCACACTTCCATGAATGCTTGCAGACATACCTTAGGCTCAGTTAGTATCAGAGACTTGTATTGTGTTTTAAATTAATTCTTCAGCCCATACCTTCATCTGCCATGGTACAAATGAACATTACAGGCTGAACATTAGATATTTATGTTCATCTAAGCTATCAGGACAGATTTTGACATGTACATTGAAGTTATTGCTTTTTTTATCAATATCACGGTACATTTGTCAGCAGAGAATAATAATTGTATTGCTATGTACATAACTGATCTTGTAGTGTGACAGTCCCTACACTGTGCACAATTGAACACATTTCATCTTAAACACAAGGTTATTAATTAAATTCAGGCAGGAATAGAGAATTTTAAACTGCCAAGAATGGAGCATCTCTGAGCAGCATCTTCTCCAGTATCTTCTCTCATAAATAACTTGGATTCTTACAGGATCACCTACTTGTCCATGGATTTGTTTGTTCCAGGATGCCAGAAGAAAGGCAAGGTCAGAGGTCTGAAATCAAGGACACAAGAGGTAGGACAAGGTTGCTGTGAAAGGATGAGAGCATATTTCTGAATTTCAGCAGGCATCAAGCAGCATCTGCTGCAGTTATGGAAGCAAGAGGAGCTTTCGTTCCGTTCCTCGCTTTTCACACACCAGTAACTCAGACAAATGCACTGCATATGTGGGCACAGGTAGTCATCTGCACTTTTCACAAGTGTCCAGCCAACTCTGAATTTTAATTACTTCTAACTTCTATATTAATTTCCTTCCAACCTGGCTGCTTTTTCTACAGCCAATGCTGGACTAAAGATGAGGCTAGGTTTCAAGAAACAGTAAGTTTAAAGCAAGAAATCCTTTTAAAATGACAAATCTTCACTCACATGCACTAGAATGTGCAGGATATTATGCACAAGAAAGGAAAAAAAAAACAACCTTAAAAGAGCCAGAAACAGCATTGAAGATCTGGGAAGAATTTCTCTGCCAGAGTTTAATGGAGATCATAAGAGAGAGAATGAGTCAGACCATATTTAAAAACTAATTGCCCATTATCCAGGTGTGACATTAAGACATTCAGGTTACCAAAGCAGTGAAATGTGGTTATTTTTACCAGCTGACCAAAGTGTAATAAAACTGTAGTAAAAATTCCCTGGGAGGAGTTATTGATCAATGTATGCCTCTTCTGGCAGATTGTGAAGAAGAGGAAAAGGATCTGTACCTTACCTCAGAGTAAAAGTCAGCCTTGACCAGTTTGAGGAGTTGAGATTTTCATGGCACAAAAAATCCCTAGGCCACAGCATAAAATAAGGCAAAATCAATGCTGGTAAGAACAAGACCAAGCAGTGTAGGATGAGAGGTCAGCTACTAGAGAGGCTCTAACCTTGTAATCAGCTAAAGGCTTAGATTTCATATTTCAATTAAGAGTTAAGATGCAATTTCAGTATTAAAAACAGAGATAGAGAAAAAAATAAATAAATGTGGGAGTAACTGCCAGTCATCTCACCAATCTTATCAGGATTTTCTGTTAGAAACAGGAGATGGACCTGCATGAATACATTCCTGAAACTTCAGCAATTTTCACAACAAGCAATAAGGCAGTGTGGAGGTCAAAATGGGATAGGGAGAGCAGGACCAACATTCATACTCTTCCACTGGGTGTACCAAAACACAATACTGTCAATGTAGGTATTCCTCTCCTATTTGTTTAAATGTCTTATCATTTTACTTTTCCTTAGAAACATAATTCTCCTTTTCCCTGAATAGTTTTGTTGATTTTGGATGCAAACTCATATTTTGCAAAATCTTCTTGCCACAGAAGGGTACTAAGGGAAAACCATTGCATTTTCTCACCTTTGAGTATCCAGATTAAGTGATGTTTATTAATTTCAGAAGCATCTCTGGCTATCAGACCTGCCCACCTCTGCTTCCAGCAGTACCTGTTGGAATAGTCCTGTGAAAGGGGCCCTAAACCTTTGCAGTTCCTTGGTTAGTACTGCAACAAGTTTTCCATTTTCTGATAACAAAACCTCAGGCAGCAATAGTTGTTGGCTATAGTTTGGAAGTTTCCTAGAAAGAGGCAGATTTTTCTGCCTTTTCATTCCCATGCACAGATGGAGACAAGACTAGGACTGGTTTAGCTCTTAAACATGACAGTGTAGCTAAAGCTGCTTTTCAGCTTAAATTGCTTGTATCTCCTCTACATATTCTCCATATTCAGCATATAAAGGGGCTCCAAGAGAGCCAGAGAGGGACTTTGAACAAGAGTGTGGAATGACAGAACAAGGGGCAGTGGCTTCCCAGTGCCACTGGGCAGGGTTAGGTGGGATATTGGGAAGGAATTGTTCCCTGGTGAGGTCCTGGCACAGAGCAGCTGTGGCTGCCCCTGGATCCCTGGGAGTGTCCAAGGACAGGTTGGATGGGGCTTGGAGCGACCTGGGATAGTGGAAGGTGTCCTTGCCCATGGCAGGGGCTGGGACTGGATGATCTCTAAGGTTCCTTCCATCCCAAACCCTTCTGGGATTCTGCAGTTCTATGAAAATGATGTGACCATGTTTCTACATTACTCAGTAATATATTATGCACTAATAAAGTAATCACAAAACACTCTTCAGTTTACTATGTCAAAAAGAAAAAAAAAATCCATGACAAGTATAATCTAGGAAAGATCTTGTCTCACTAACAACTTCCATAAACAGCCACATGTAAGTTTTTCCAGAAATGAGTCAAAAGATCACTAAGTCACTGACTGGTACAAAATAGATGCCATTAGGTAAAACTCATTCCAGTGAGCTCCAAAAGGGCAAAACGTTGAAGTGCACTGTGGGCTTTGCTTTGAAAACGTTCTTTCCCACACACCTGCTAGGCTGGCACAGCTGAATTTTCCCATTCTTGTCAAATCTTTCCCATTTAAGATGAGTAATAGTGCCAGATTTCTGGAGTAATACACCACTTAGTGTCGTATTCCCCAGTAAAGTTCCTCTATAGCACTTTTATTTGCAAAGGTTACTATGACAGCTGCTTGGCTGAATATATTTTCAAATTGGGTATTTTGTTCTTCCATAGCTATTTGAATTCTTCTTTAACTTCATGTCTTGAATCTCAAAAATTGTATCAACTTTGGAATGTGATTCATTATTTAATTGATCAGGATAATTCTATTTAATTGCTATAATTCACCTCATTTTTTGTAGGATATATCCATCTTCTACCTTCAGTCTTTAACTGACTGAAATTATATTTGCTGCACCTTTTTCATCTTTTATTAATTGATTGAGCTGTGACAGTTCCTTTTGAAACACCAAGCAGAAAAGACAAAATGTTTTCATAGATTCTGAGGCCATCACAGTTCTCCAGCCTCCCATCCTGTGTGGGGTGGATCACAGACATTCACACAATCCACCTCAATTTTGAGTTATTGAGTCTGCAGCTCAGTCACTTGTGGTTGACTTGGAACATATCTTCTAGGAAGTTTTCCAATTTCAAAGACTTCAAGTGACAAAAATTATCCCACATCCCATGTGCAGCATCCAAATGTTAAATTGTTCTAACAGCTGAATTATGTGCAATCTTAAAAATTTACACCTCGTTTCTGATATAACTTTTTCAGCTTGGGTTTATAGACAGACGACCATTTTCTGCCTGTCTCTTTCTTGTGGTTAAAAGGGCTTGTGGAATTGTGTATCTTCTCTGATTTATTTAATGGGCTTAAATGCAGGCTTAAATAAGTGGTATGCAACTGCAATAGGATTTTTAAAGAGATAATTTAGGGGCTCACTGGACAGCTTTGAAGGTAGTTAGTGAACATGCAGCTGGGTTTGAAATATATATGTGTGTGCATATATGTATATTTATATAAAATATATAAATATACATATGGGGGTTTATAGTTATATACAGATGCTACAAGTGTTGAGAAGGGATTAGATACCCAAGCTGGGAATTTCTGTAGGAAATTTCCTATACCAACACAACTGTTTAAAGGTTAGTGTGTCCAGGGCATGATCTAGTTACTGTCTCTGCTTCCTACCTCTTCTTCATATTCTTGTAGGCATCTTGGAAATTGGTCTCAGGTCTTAGATGGGTAAGGTGAATATATCAGGTGATTCTTAAACATAGAGGGAAGAGCAGGATATGAGAACTACAGACTGCGATGTTTCAGGGACTGAGGGAAATTACCAGACACTTCATGAAAAGTCTTTTTTTTTTTTCCTAAGATTTTCCTTAGTAGCTTGGCAACATGTAATTCTCCAGTCTCCCAAACCCTGTCATCTAAGTTATGTTAGGATTCAAACAGCTAGCAGACTGTAAACAGGAGAGATTAGTCATCCTCAGATCCCCAGCATTACCATTTTGGAAAGAGGGAGAGTGGTTCCTGTACGACCCCGCGCTGTTTACATTGGGGTAGCAGCAGGGAAGAACAAGGGAAAGTCAGATATAAATGGCACTTCAGAAAAAAATTGAAAACATTTGCCAGCACTGCAACCTACTACGTAATAGCTCCTGAGTGGTGCTCAGCTCTGTCTCACAGATGCCCTTCAGTAGGATGAACCTGAGCATCACAGTCTAGTGAGCGGGAGACAGTCTGCTGCTCTGTTTGAGCTGAATTCCCTCCTCACCATGGTGACCAAGAGAGTTATATCTGATCTGCTATTCTGGCAAGGTCCTCCATCATTTCTCTGTCTTCTCAGCGCAAGCCTCCTCATCGGCGTTTTCCAAGAAACCTCAATCACTCTACCTGACAGAGCCGGACTTCTTTCCAGCAAACGAACACCAAGGCCCAACACTGTCTTTGGAAAAATATGTTCTTCCCTCCTGGAAAGATTCCAAAGGGCAGGCTATCACAGCAAACCTCCTTGAGGACCAATAGCCTGACGGTAGCTGCCCCAAGGTTGTGTTTCAGTTTGTGTCTATAAACACTAGAATAATGTTGATGGGTGGGTAAAGGTGGGGCCTTTCAGTGCTTAAAGGGGGCTTACAAGAAAGATTGGATCAGATGTTTTGGTAGGGTCTGTAGTGACAGACAAAGGGATAATGGCTTTAAATTAAAGGAGGGTAGATTCAGACTAGGTATTAAGAAGAAATTCTTGGCTATGAGTGAAGTGAGGCCTTGTCACACAGGCTGCCCAGAGAAACTGCGGATGCCCCATCCTTAAAAGTGTTCAAGGCCAATTTGGATCAGGTTTGGAACAACCTGGGATAGTGGCAGGTGTCCCTGCCCATGGCAGGGGTGGGAACAGATGGCCTTTAAGGGTGCCTTTCAACCCAGACCATTCTAAGGCTTTCTGGTGCCATTTCACTCTGCATTGAAGCACTGACTTTGCAAACAGGTCATCCTGAGGTTCCCAGCTCCAGCTCTGGGACTGTAAATCGGAGTGATGTTACCTTTAGCTGAGACAACCCGGTCTCAGAGGTGCCGTAAGAGTCATCCAAGCCCTGTGCTATTGTTCCTGCTGCTGTGTTTTGTCTGGGCAGCCCAAACTCTTATAAACAGGAAACCGGAGACCTCGGATGATTTCTCTGCTTGAATAGAGATTGGTACAACTATTTGAGATTGCTGCCCTTCTTCCAAACAAAACTCATTTATATGAATATTCATAGGCAATTAAACTGTTGTGACTACTTAAGGAAATGCCTGGACTTAGGCATAGATTAATGTGTGTGTGTGTTTAGGTTACAGGTCTTGCTCCAGGACCTATGGATATCAATCTATTGTTTGGTCCTTAAGCTGCCAGCAGATGTGTTTTTCTCCTGAAACTCTTCTCCCATAAACACCAAATAAAACTATAGTTTGTGCAATAGTCCCAGAGATATCGGTTGACCCAGACTGTATTTGTTTGCATGAGACATCTTTACAGCGCTCTGGGGAAAAACCAGAGTTTCAAAACTAGAACATCTATCCTCAGACAAATCTGCTGAACCGTGGAGCTGTATTTCCTGACTTCCAGGTATTTCTTTTGGAGTAGATACAGTGACACTTGCACATCATTCTGAGTCACTCCTTGTGCATATGTGCACATTACATCCATTTTCTCCCGCGCTGACAGGGCATTGCCAAACAATTTAGTTTCGATAGAGTTGGCTCTTCAGCACAATTTTTCACACACACATTTTAGCGCCCTGAAAGCTGAATTCTGATTTACAACCTTTTAGGAATTTGTTTTTCACTGTGGTTTATGCCAAAGATGTTTTATTCATATAAAACAAATGCCTGACATTTGTTTCATTAAGATATTAAACTTGCACTCCGTTTGCTCTGCTGGAAGATACCAGCCATGTAAAGGATTGCCAGGCCAGGCTCTGGCGTGGGCATGGCTGAGGGGCTCATAAATGGCATGTGAGCTCATCTTTTGCAGCTCTAACTAGGCAAGCCCTGCTCAGAGCCCCGATTCAGTGGCTATTAAATAAACCAGAAAAGCACCCAACCCCACCCTTTGCAGCTGGAGCTTTGTCTGAATGTGATAAGAGATCATTAATTTTCAATTTGACCTCAGCCTATAACATTCAAGTGGCCTCTTTGTTCTCCTAGCGATGTTACAAGCAAGGTCTGAGTCAAGGGAACAGGAACGGAAATATTAAAATAGTCCTAAAAACCTCTTTAGTCTTGTGATCTTGCTCCTCCTAACTTAAACTGAGCACACCTTATCCATCGGACCATCATGGCCCCACGACATGGATTTCCTCTCTGTGACTGCTTCTTTCCCAGAACAAACAGCCCTGGTCAGCCAAGGTGAGCAGTTGTGCAGTGGTAATAATGGATATTGAAACTCCGCTGCGAAAACATGTTGTGAACAAATCACTGGGGCAAAGTTTATTTATATCAAATGTCTGCGTGTAGCATTTATAACAAACCAAAGTCAGAATAAAAGCTGAAATTCACTGATTAAAGTGCTTGCTGTGAATAGCTCATACAGCTCTGAATTCAAAGACTGAGTTGAAGAAGTTGTTATTACAATCCACTGCAAAAAGAGCTATTGTGAACCTATGGGCACATCAACAGCTGTCTATGGAAAATTATTATTATTATTAGAGAATAGAAAATGTCCTATTTTTAACAGATAATCCCAGAATCTGGGTTGAATTAGAATGAAGGAGAGCCCATCTTCCACATCCTTTTTTATTCAGGCATTTGGCAAGCTGAGACTTTACACAGTGTAATTTAGGATGTTTAAATTGCTGTTTGTTACTGGTGGTTTCTCATGGCAGTACCTCAAATACCTCAGGAGAGGATGTAAGGCTTGGGTCCTTCTGCAAATACACAGCCTCCTCCTATGGCTCTTAGGTGCTTTAGGGTGCTCAGTTTGGGTTCACAGGGTTGGAACAAGGTTGTTTGAAGGTGGTTTTTCTGCTTTCAAGTAAATCTAGCTTTGCATTGACTAACTCATGATTTGTACTGAAACAAACCCTTAAATCCTAGGATTCCTCTCCCTCTGGCAGAATTAATAGGCCTGGATGGCACCAGATTGGCAATCATTAGAGACTTCATTTTCTCTTGTCTGTAGATGCTCTGGGGGAAGCATCTTGTCCTATCAAGTGTGAGGAAAAGGGATGTGTAACACCTTGACCGTGTCTCCAGATACCTTCACAGCAGCCTGAGACCTGCTCAGAAGCCTTTGGAGCTACTTGGGCAGAAAAAATTTGTATGTCAAGTAACTGACATATAAAGGAATATCTTCCTTTATGGATCTGAACTATTTTATGCAAGTTTAAGGACAGTGGAAAGGGAAGGATGATGGCTTAACTTAGATGTTTGGTGACTTCCAGAGTCGAGCACAAAAACTGTAGTTTTTTGTTAGGGATTTTTGATGATGACTTTAGACTTGTAGGTATATGAAACCCTCTTGTGAAAAACCTCAAAAAAGCAATGTGGGTTTGACAAAATTTCAGCTTCCTGATGATATGTTCTCAGACAATCAGGGAAAACAAGTAATATTATCTGATAATATTACGTGATCCATGTGAACAGCTCAGGCAGAAACTGAGATCTGATAACACTTTATGCTAAATATCCTTATGGGGAAAAAAAATATTGTGAAATACTTTCATAGACAAATGGTGATCTTGAGCAACTTTCAGTTGCTCGGTGGTCAGTGGGCAATGCTGAAGCTTGAACCCAATGCTGATTTCAAATATTTTTGCTGTCTTCATCTCTGGTATTAATCTGCAGTGTGCCACTCTGCTCTGGAGTGATTATCAATGAAATGATGGATTTAACTGCAAATATTGGTAAGAGTTCTTCCAGATCTGCACTTTGTATTGCAGTGGTTAGCATTTTCTATTGCTTTTCACACCCAAATTTTAACTGTCTGAACATCATATTAATTAAACAAATTCAGAATGGGTAAATTCAGCAACTGGAAGGCTTATATTTATCATTGTTCAGTAATACTACCCAAGTGTCAGCTTTTAGTTTGAAAAATTCCTCTGAACTAGTAAACCAGAGAATAATAAAGATACTATAATTTTCTTTCACTAAAATAAACAGAATATTTTCCTAGTTAATTGTTTACATGTCTTACTCCTGTCACTTTTTCCCTTTCATCCTTATTTTTCTTGTTTTCCTTTATTCACATTTCATCTCTTGAACTCCTTATCTCTCTAATCCCTTATCCTTTATGTTTTTGTTTTATCTCTCATTCCACCATTTTATTCCCTGTTTCCTAAGCCTATCTCCCTTCCCATGCTAGGCTCCCCAGGCTTTAAATGCCCTCTGAACCCTTTTTCCCTTTCCCCCAGTTCTCTACCTTTCTCTTCTCTTTCATTTTTCCTTACAGCAATCTCTGCAGAACAATACTAGAAGTTGAGCTGGCAAGCTGACAAAAAAGAACAGTTGGAAAGAAAAGTTTACTCAAAGACAGGCACACTTCTTTAAGGGGAAAAAAAAAATATCTATAGGAAGGTGTTGCCAAATCATCTGCTTTTTCAGATGTGAAACTTTTAGCAAAGCTCTCTGCAGCGCTGATGTGAGGGAAGGAGCAGGAAACACTATCAGGTTGCCAGATGACTTGAGGATGGTGAGGTGGGATTCTGAAGTGCACGTGATAGCAGTAATTCAGGATATTATTCCTCATGTAAAAATAGCTATGCAAAATTAACACAAAGGCTTTGGTATAAAAAGATAAAAGCCAGGAAACTCAGAGGCTGTGCAGCTCTTTTTATCTCATTTCATTTTGGTTTGGGGATTGCGGGGAAACAGCAGAGGAGAGAGAGTGTTTACACTGCAGCATCTGGGCCAAGGTGTAGTCATGACAAAAGGTTACTGCACTCCTTCTTGGCAAATGGGTGGGGTGAGGACTTGAGTGTAAAGGTGATGAACTCAGGCTGGGGCCACATGGGCAGAGATGGGAAAGGTGAAAGGCAAAGCTGGAACAAGTCATGTGGCAGCGCGTAGGCACATATAGGTCACGTCATGGGTCTATGAACAAGAGAAAATTTCAGCTGTGACTTGCCCAGGGGTGTGTTTGTTACTGGGGGTAGAATAAACCACTTCAGGCTTTGTCTCAGTGTGTCTCAGCTTTCTAAAATCTTAAAGCAATGCTCCTTCCCTGAAGCCCAAGAGGCTTCAGCTGGCAAATCTCTATTAGATTGCATTGGTTTACCCTGAATTTGAATTTCACTCCTGGAAATAACATGGCCATGTGAAGAGAGCTGTAGATAGGATTGCTTTTCCCATCCCCACCATCCGAGCCGATGACCCTGTGCCTTGACTTGCATTCCTAATAGGATAGGCCTTCCTTTGTAAGGATCCTTTAGCACCTGTAGGTTACGTGTTCAATTAGCATCTATAGCCTGAACTGAGCCGAGTTGCACAAGCTTTGAAAAAAGTAACAACCAAATGGCTAATTAGGTCAAATTTGGGGCGTATCAAACTTGACAGTGTCTGGCTTACATCACTATGGATTTACATAATGGAACTTAACGGTGCTGAAGAGTCTGTTGTGTCTGCGGAAGCTTTTCCCCACAATTTTCTTTAAAACGTAAAACATTCACTCAGAAGAATATCTTCCTGATAACTTTTCTCTGTGTCTTGTATAGAGCAGGGCTTGTGCTGCTTATTACCTGAGGTACTAACACAATAGTATTGCAATCAGTTATCTTATTTTTCAGAACTCAGTAATCAACGTCAGCAACCAATTGTTTAGCAAATTTCCTTTTTAAAACCAAAGCTATTTTTCAACTGTTTGTTCAACTACAAAAGCCTGGGAGAGATGGCAAAACCCATGAGGACTTAAGGTAAATGCCTTTGTTTGTCTTTTCCAGAGATACTACCTACCAATAAGCAATAATAAAAAAAGCAAACAAACCAACAAAATCTCAAGTTAATAAAGTTTTATATTCTTACTGTGGCTTCCTCTGTCTTCTAGCAGCCCATCCTGTACATCAAAGGTCAGAAAGAACACAATGAGTCACTATCAAAACCCAAAGAATGCTTCGTGAACAATTACTATACATAAATTGCAGCCTGGTATTTCATTTCTGTGCCAACTCACAGTAATACAGCCCATTTCCTCTCCTTTTTTTTTTCCCCTGCTGCTTTTGTCCATAATAGCAAACAGCTTTGTTAATCTGCTCTCAGAGCTTGACTTTTTCTTTATTTTTTTTTTTTTTTTGGGGATGTATTCATACCATTGCCTTTTTGAGTAGTGGGCAGCAGTGGTATGAGGTCTTGTGCTCCAGCTCTGTAGGCTACACTTCCTTAGTGTCAGAGTCCCCAACAACTCTATAAGACTGCCAGGCTTTGTAGCAAAAAAAAAAAATAAAAAAAAAAAATCATTAGGAATACTGAGAGGGTCCCCTTTGAAACCCAGAATCAAAGTTTCCCTCAGAGAGGAATCAGCTGTACATTAGATCATTCCTGGCAGAGCAAGTGAGCCCAGTGCAGCTCTGCAACCTCTGCACATCCCTCAACACATCCACTGTCTGCAGGATCAACCCCAGGGTCCATTCACCCAGTTCAGCTAACTTGGTTCCTTATATATTCTTATTACTACGAATGTGGGGTAAAACAGGCCTGTTTGGAGCCAAAAGTACTTAGTGATCATCATCCTTGGTATTTCATCGCCCTGCCATTCCCATGTTTCCCACTTCTGGCAATACCTTGTGTCTGTGACTCTTGCTGCAATCCCCTCAAAGAAAAGCAGAGACATTCTTTCCCTTGTATAGCACAACATCCAAGAAATAAAAATCTTAAAAAAAATTCCTGAACAAATACAAGGAAGACAGATAAAGGATTTGTTATTTTGAGAATTGTTTTTCAGGTATTATGTGTGTGTGCAATTAATGAATGCAGACCCAGATATACAATGTCTTAATTTTATTACCCATACACTCAAATTCTGCATACTGGTCAGTTTTAAGTAGTCTGCTGGTTAACATTTATTGCCTCTAACAAGCAATAATATGGACTAGAAAGTTGTGATGACAAGTAGCAACAGCTGGCATTCTCTCAACAATTCCACAGTAAGAAAAGAGGGAAGTAAGATAATATCAGTCAGCTTCCTTCTGAAGAGGTTTGGTTAAGTCAGAATTCTTCGTTTCAGAAAATTACAAAGCAAAACTACTTCAGACTACTATTCTACCTAGCATGGGAGGAAGATAGTAGATATTTTTAATGTTCCTAAAATAATCACATCCTATTGTACCAAGTTCTAGTAAAAGGTAGACTGCAGTAAAACATTGCTTTTTTTTTTTTTTTTTGCCTGCTGAATTGTGAGAAATGTTCAAGGACCCTTTGCTTCAGTTCATAATAACACAAGTAATCAGATGTGTTTGAGGGATGTATTCTGTACCCTGGCCATGGGCTGAAACACTGGACTCAGGCAGGTCCAGGGCTTTTGTCTTCAAAAATATTAACATCAACTACTGACATGAAGGTGACTCCACAAAGGGTTTGTGACTGTGCTTGCAATACACTTGACAAGTTTGGAGCCTAAATTTTAATTATTTACTTGGTTATACTTGGGTTAACCCATGCAGTTTCCTGTTTTCAATATCTAAAAAGGAGGTGGTAGCACTTACATATCTTTGGGGATTAAGATCTAATCCTGGAGGGGGTCCAGCTGACAGCAATTTATACTTGTAAAAAATGCTATTACAGCAATTTTAAGTAGACAAAAGTACCATCAGGTCCTCCCAAGATTTGGATATATTGACAAAATGCTTTTCTAGGGCAATAGTGTTATCATAGACTTGTTTCAGTTAAAAGGAACCTTAAAGACCATCTCATTCCAACACCCCTGCCATAGGCAGGGACACCTTCTCCTAGACCAGGCTGCTCCAAGCTCCATCATCATGCAAATCTTATAAGTTATTAATTATTTATAAAAATGGATTGCATTTAGCAACCTTGAGTGAAAGCTGCTACAGCAGGCTAATTCATAAATCTATTTTGAGGCAAATTTCAGCAAGGAATTTGTAGTTTTTGTACATTCTTGGTTGATTAATTCTGAAAACTTGCATGTACACATATAATCTCCATTTCTGCATACGATTATACCTATCTGCAAAGTACAAGTGGCATAAGAGCCATAGAATTTGCATACATCCAAACAGAAGACTCAGTTCTGCAGGAGAACTTTTAGAATCATGACCCCTTCTAAGTTATACCAGCAAAATATAGAAAACTCGCTGTCACTTATGATGTAGAGCAAAATGAAAGTAGAGGTGATGAAAGCACTTGCTTGTGAATGAGAGAACAATAGATTCTTCAGTCCTTCCCTGCAAAGAGAGTATTTCTGCTTTTTTATTTTTTTTTTAAAAAATTTTCTTTCTTCTCTCACACTAACTGAATGTGGGTGGAAAACAGTAGAAAAAGAAAGGGTCATGTTTGCTCCTCAAAATTTGAAGACGGTGTTTTTTTCCTTTGCCACAGATGCTCCGTGCTCATCAGTTGCCGTGTACTTCTGAGAGAGAAAAGAGAGAGAGAAATTGCCAATAACATTGGTAACCTTAAGTGTAGGCATGCATAAAAATTTGCTGAAAATTGGGTTGTGGTACATGTTCTTATTTTAGATTTGCCCTTGTTAACGTCTTTTTAATAAACAGGTGCATACACTTCCCCAAGCTGTCACTGTTGTTTATCCAGTCTGCACACTTTATAAATCTACTAATGGAATAGACCCAATCATCTTAAGGATCTGTGCTTTAATAAGCTACAGTCTCAAAGTTTTCAGGAAAATACTTTCTGGCACTATAGTTCTGCTGGAAACAAGCTTCACAAGGTTTCCTTTCAAGATTTAAAAAAAAAAAAAAAAAAAGCAACACAATTTCACTTCTAAGTTCAGCACAATGTAATAGAGAGTTTGGCACATGTTTGACATTATAAGATTAGCAACAAAGTGGGATGGATGAAGGGAAGGGAAAATAAAAAGGTGTAAGAAAGGTGGAGCATCTCCAGAAATGGAGAGAGCTGAGCTGTTCAGCCTGAAGAAGGCTCCAAGGAGACCTTGCCACCCCTTCCAATGCCTAAAGGGGCTCCAGAAGAGATGGAGAGAAACTTCAGACAGCGGTCTGGAATGACAGGACAAGGGGGAAGAGTTCTAAACTGAAAGATGATATGTTTAGATTGGATATTAGGAAGAAATTATTGCCTGTGAGGGTGGGGAAGCCCTAGCACAGGTTGCCCAGAGAAGCTGTGCCTACCTCATCCCTAGAAGTGTTTAAGGCCAGGCCTGGATGGGGCTTGGAGCAACCTGGGATAGTGGAAGGTGTTCCTGGCCATCACAGGAGGGGTTGGAACTGGATGGTCTTTAAGGTCCCTTCCAACCCAATCCTTTCTATGATTCTGGATCTTGTTATTAGAACCAAATATTTATTCTGCATTGCAGGTTTCAGTCTTAAGCAGCATAAACACCCTTTATTGGATCCATCCCCTGGTTCTTTGAGAACAGAGATGCTCCAGCTCCTCAATCGTGTTTGTATCCTCTGCTGGACTCACTCCAGCAGCTCCATGTACTGAGGATCTCCAGAATTTGGGGGAATGAAAGCAGCAAAATAAATTTTCACCATCTCACTGAAGATGCTTGGAACTGGATGATCTTTAAGGTCATTTCTGACTCAAACTGTTCCATGATTCTGTAATACGTAAACCTGAAGTTACCTCGGTTGCTATAACACAAGACGAAAATTTCCAGCTATCACCAGCTCGGTTTGCAGTCGAGCCTACATGTGAGAAATGAAATAACCCCATATTTACATGCAGCTCCTAAAGGGCTCCTTTAACCTAGAACTTCACATGATTTGATGCAGTAAGGGTTTCACAGTGCCTCATTAGGTGAGCAACCCTTGAGCAGCCTCTGTGCTGCTCTGAGTCATGGTGATCCACAAGGAACTCCACTCACAGACTTCACTGCCAGCATTATTCCTTATGGGAAAAAGGCAAAAAAAGGAAAAAACTTTTTACAGCAGTGAGCCTGGGTGCAGGACAGATCAAGTGATTTGCCATGAAAAAAATTAGAGGGGCTCATTAGAGGCAAAGTTATTAGGCCAACCAAACAGTTAATCCTTGTCACACAGAGGTAACAGAGTTGCCAGCCTTGAACTCTAAATTAAAGGCACTTTCTGAGCACCAGAGAAGTGACTCTTTTTTGCAGCTTCCTCAGTACCATCCATCTACCATAATGCTGTGGTGTTTTTCTTTCTTTAAATTCTGGGCTCCAACTAATTACTGGCAGGAAGTGCCTATTTTTATGCCATTAGTATGCAAATGAGTGAGAAGTAGAAAAATATTCTAAAGGAACTGTTACAATATCTGTCCACAGATTACTGGCCAATTAGAACATGGGATTAGGGCTGCGGGACCCCAAAAGAGTATGGCCAAAGTCTTTCTGCTTGGGTGCCTCAAGTGTAGTTTCAATGGGAACTGTATATACACGGTCCTTTTCCTCAAAAAAAAGGAGAAAAAAGTTCAAGACTAAATTGCCTGCTTACAAATGAGCACTTCTACACTTGGAAAATAAATGCCTTCACTTCCTTGCCTCAATTTTTCTATCCATAAATTGGGGATAAAACATCCTGTTTGCATTCCAGCACATGCCAGGGGCAAATCATTCAGCTGGACTGGAGGCCTCTTCATCTGTCACTCTGTCTGAGAGACACAACCTTATAAAATTATTTATAATGCACATGATAAATATTAAAAGCTTTTCAGGTCTTACCACTTCTGCCTAGGTAAAACCCATGAAGAACTGTCTCCTTCATGATGTTTTCATATTTCCACAGCTTTGCAGTGTGAGGAATTCAGAGGTTCAGGACAGTGGAAAGCTACTGTAAAACAACTTTACCAGGATTTTTGAACCTAAAACTTGTGAAACAAAAGGCTGCCTTATACTAAGGGTATTTCTCATGCAAATCAGCCTTCTTGCCACTCTTTCATAATCACTGACTAGCCAAAGTAGGAAAAAAAATACATAATTCCTCAAGTTACTGGTGTTGATGCTTCTCACAGCAGTACTCTTTGGAAATTCTGCTTTGTTACTCTATTAGGTGCTATTCATTTGACTTCCTATTAAAAAAAAGAGAAAAGTTTCTGTCTACATACCAGAGATAACACGACACTAAACTGAGTCGGTGTGACAAAACATTTCTCCTCTAAAATAGTTTTGCTGGGAAGGTTTGTTACTCATTGCAGGCAAAAAGAGGGTTGGTACACGTGCCTGCAACAATTACACCTGCGAAGAGGCCACCAGGTAGATCAGGGAGATGGAGAACCTCTCCAGTGAGATATGGCTGAGGGAACTGGGATTGTGCAGCCTGGAAAGAGAAGACTTTGGGGTGGTTTTGTTGTGACCTTCCAGTGTCTGAAGGCAATTTACAGGAAAAATAGGACAACTTACAAGACCATGTTGTGTCAGGATAAGGGGGAATGGGTTCAAACTCAAAGAAAACAGATTTAGATTAGATATTAGGAAAAAAGTCTTTACTGGGAAGATGGTGAGGCACTGGAACAAGCTGCCCAGGGAAGTTGTGTCTGCCCCATCCCTAGAAGTGTTCAAGGTCCGGCTGGATGGTGCTTGGAGCAACCTGGTCTAGTAGGTGGTGTTCCTGGCCGTGGAGATTGAAACAAATAAGTCTTTAAGGTCCTTTTCAAGCCAAACCATTTTACAAATCTATGATGATTCTATGGTAACACCTGCTCAGCCTCTCCCAGGAGCTGCACCACCTGAAAAGGCTTGAGTTACGGAAAGAACACACACCTCCTACTCATATCTAACTGGCAACAGCCCTGATTGTCACTCTTTTCAGCTGCTTCTCCCAGAAAACCGTATTCTTTATTTATTTTATTTTTATTTTTTTATTTTATATATTTATTTTATTTAGCCCACCTGGCGCGTAACTCCTTGCGATTTATTCCTCCCACCCTTCCCTGCTCCCAAAACTCTTGCAAAGACGCTCGTCGCTTTCCTCTCACGGCTCGTTTCCCGTTCCATGGTTTTTCTCTGGGTTCCTTCTCCCCGTGCCCCGCTCGGCAGTCGAGCTCGGAGCCCCCGGGCCCGTCCCGCGGTGCCCGCGGGCAGGGAGGGTCCCCGGGCGGCGGGGCGGAAGGGGGGGCCGGCGCTGAGCTGAGGGAGGGGCCGGGACGCCGGCGCGTCGCTGCCGACGGTCTCCAGGAGGGAGTGAGGAGGAGGAGGAAGAGGAGGAGGAGGAAGAGGTGAGCGCCCTCGGGGTGGGGTGAGAGCGGGGCCGCCCGCGCCAGCCGGGAGGGAGGGAAGGGGTCAGCGGGGCGGGCGCTCGGCTGCAGGACGGGCGGCGGAGAGGGCTCCGGGCGAGCTGCGCTGCGCTGGGCGGGGGGAGCCGAGAGGAACCGAGGGCAGCGGAGGA